>NC_064565.1:24373588-24513588 GCF_937001465.1 Orcinus orca
TACCCTACACCATACCCGTACCCTAACCCAGACCCTAATCCTAACCCTAGTCCTTACCCTAACCTGGTTCCTGATCCGAACCAATAGACAGACTAATACTGCCCCATACCCTAACAGGTACCCTAGCCCAAATCCCCTGTTGTACCCTAATCCGAACCATAACCCTAAACCTTACGCTAGCCATAGACGACTGACACGTACCCTATGCCTGACCTGTTGTCGTACCCTAAGGCGTACCCATTCCCTGACCCGAACTCTAACCCTTACCCTAAGTGGTACCCTAATCCTTCCACTGACACTAACCCGTACCCTAACAAGTACTCGAAGCCTAACTCGTTGTCGTCCCCTAACCCGACCTGTTCCTTAACCCTGACCCTGATCCAGAAACTCATCCTAACCCGGACCCTAAACCGTACCTGTTCCCTAAGCCTAACTCATCGTGGTACCCTAAGCCGTACCCGTTTCGGAACCGTAACCCTAACCCGCACGTACGCTAACCCTACAGCGTTGTCGGACCCTCACCTCTATCCGAAACCGTCCCCGTCCCCTAGCCCTAGGCCTAACCCTTACCCGAAGCCTGACCGGTACACCACTAACACTAACATGTACCCTGACACGTCCGCTCACCCTACACCTCCGTCGGCCCCTGACCCGGACCCTCCACAGTCCCCGTTCCGCACCTACACCTCCGTCGGCCCCTGACCCGGACCCTCCACAGAGTGTCCCCGTGCCTGTGCCTGTGCCTAAGCCTCAGGCTGCCCCAGTCCTTGGCCCTCCCCCTGACACGTCCTCTCACCCTACACCTCCCTCGGCCCCTGGACCCGGACCCTCCACAGTCCCCCGTTCCGCACCTACACCTCCGTCGGCCCCTGACCCGACCCTCCACAGAGTGTCCCCGTGCCTGTGCCTGTGCCTAAGCCTCAGGCTGCCCCAGTCCTTGGCCCTCCCCTGACACGTCCTCTCACCCTACACCTCCCTCGGCCCCTGTCCCGGACCACCAACAGTCCCCGTTCCGCACCTACACCTCCGTCGGCCCCTGACCCGGACCCTCCACAGAGTGTCCCCGTCCCCTCCCCCTAAGCCGTCCAGTAATCCGAACACGTACGCTAACGACACTGACCCGTACTGGTGTGTTCAGGCTCTTGCTACTACTTGCCAAATTGCAAAGCAACCATTTGTCACCACTCTTCTAATATCCATTGAGGCAGGTAGTGGAAGAAGTAGAGTTTGTTTGGGTGCGTGTGTTTGAGTGCATGCAAAGTAGACCGAGAAGTCCCTTCGTGGGCTTCAGGTTGACTCCGTTTAAGTCTGGTGTCCTGCTCTGGCGGAATGCATTGTGTCCAGGAGCCGAGGTCCCATTGTACCAGACGGCTGCTGGAGTGTGTGAGATGAGGCCTGTGGTTCTTAGACAAGGCTAGTGGGCACAGAGTCCCTCAGGTGGCTCTAATATGCTTGAATTCTCCTGTACGTGACTCCTGTGGAGCAATGTATCAAGTCAATGCTTCACTCCTACAGAGAATACGGTAGTTCTCTTCCTCGACGACCAGAAAAAGCCAAAAACCCTTTCTCTTTCTGTTTCCCACCAGATTCTGTGTGCAAAGTGCTCTGGGATCCAGCCTAGGACCTACCTGTCCATAGAGCTTCACCTCTGCACTGCTGCACAGGTAAGGGAAATCGCCTCCTGTTGTTGGCATTAGGATACAGTTTGGACATGTCTTCTGTAGCTTCAGTTGAAAGTGCACTCTGCTCAAACACCTGGAACAGAACACGAGGCCCAAAGTGTTCTTTCAATGTGTTCTTTGCATGTTCAGCAAAGGGCCGCCCCCCCGCCCAAACCGTACGCTAAGCCCTACTCTCATCCTAACCCGTACCCTCCGCCGTACCCGTTCCCTCCTCCTCCTCCTCCTCCTAACCCTTCCCCTAATCCTTAGCGCAACCTGTACCCTCATCCTAATTCCTACACTTACATGTACCCTCAACCAAGCCTGATCCCTAACTATAACCCTTCCCTTCCCCGAAGCATCCCCTACTCCTAAGCCGTCCCCTAACGCTAATCTGTCCCCTAAGAAGTACCTAAGCCTAAGCCGATTCCTAACCCTTGCCCGTGCACTAAGCCTAATCTGTACACCAAAACGAACCCGCACCCTAAACTCTGCCCATCCCTCATCCCAACCCCTTCACAGAAGAAGAACCTGTTGTCGTACCCTGACCTGTCCCCTAACCCAACCCGTACCCCTCACTTGGATCCTAGTCGTAACCAGGACACTAACCCATACCCTAATCTGTACCTTCAACCGGACCCATTCCCTAACCGTAACCCTAATCCTAACCCACACACTGACACTAACCCGTAGCCGAAAACGTCCCTAATCCTAACCCATGGTCGTACCCTCAACTGTACCCTACACCGTACCCGTTCCCTAACCCTAATCCGAACCCTTACCTACCACGGAACATACTCCTAACCCGTAGGCTCACAGGACCCTACACCTAACCCACTGTCGTCCCCTAACCTGGACCCTCAACCCAGCCCGAGCCCTAACCCTAAGCCACATCCTAGCCCGTCCCCTAGCTCATACCCTAAGCGTACTCCCTTTTCGTCCCCTACACCGTCCTCGTTCCCTAATCTTATACCTAATCCTAACTCTAACCCGTCCCCTAACCCTTACTCGTACCCTAAATCGACCCATACACTAACACTGACACTAACCTGGACCTAACGCATACCCCCGACACGAACCCGGTGTCGAACCCTCAACTGTACCCTACACCATACCCGTACCCTAACCCAGACCCTAATCCTAACCCTAGTCCTTACCCTAACCTGGTTCCTGATCCGAACCAATAGACAGACTAATACTGCCCCATACCCTAACAGGTACCCTAGCCCAAATCCCCTGTTGTACCCTAATCCGAACCATAACCCTAAACCTTACGCTAGCCCATAGACGACTGACACGTACCCTATGCCTGACCTGTTGTCGTACCCTAAGGCGTACCCATTCCTGACCCGAACTCTAACCCTTACCCTAAGTGGTACCCTAATCCTTCCACTGACACTAACCCGTACCCTAACAAGTACTCGAAGCCTAACTCGTTGTCGTCCCCTAACCCGGACCTGTTCCTTAACCCTGACCCTGATCCAGAAACTCATCCTAACCCGGACCCTAAACCGTACCTGTTCCCTAAGCCTAACTCATCGTGGTACCCTAAGCCGTACCCGTTTCGGAACCGTAACCCTAACCCGCACGTACGCTAACCCTACAGCGTTGTCGGACCCTCACCTCTATCCGAAACCGTCCCCGTCCCTAGCCCTAGGCCTAACCCTTACCCGAAGCCTGACCGGTACACCACTAACACTAACATGTACCCTGACACGTCCGCTCACCCTACACCTCCGTCGGCCCCTGACCCGGACCCTCCACAGTCCCCGTTCCGCACCTACACCTCCGTCGGCCCCTGACCCGGACCCTCCACAGAGTGTCCCCGTGCCTGTGCCTGTGCCTAAGCCTCAGGCTGCCCCAGTCCTTGGCCCTCCCCTGACACGTCCTCTCACCCTACACCTCCCTCGGCCCCTGACCCGGACCCTCCACAGTCCCCCGTTCCGCACCTACACCTCCGTCGGCCCCTGACCCGGACCCTCCACAGAGTGTCCCCGTGCCTGTGCCTGTGCCTAAGCCTCAGGCTGCCCCAGTCCTTGGCCCTCCCCTGACACGTCCTCTCACCCTACACCTCCCTCGGCCCCTGTCCCGGACCACCAACAGTCCCCGTTCCGCACCTACACCTCCGTCGGCCCTGACCCGGACCCTCCACAGAGTGTCCCCGTCCCCTCCCCCTAAGCCGTCCAGTAATCCGAACACGTACGCTAACGACACTGACCCGTACTGGTGTGTTCAGGCTCTTGCTACTACTTGCCAAATTGCAAAGCAACCATTTGTCACCACTCTTCTAATATCCATTGAGGCAGGTAGTGGAAGAAGTAGAGTTTGTTTGGGTGCGTGTGTTTGAGTGCATGCAAAGTAGACCGAGAAGTCCCTTCGTGGGCTTCAGGTTGACTCCGTTTAAGTCTGGTGTCCTGCTCTGGCGGAATGCATTGTGTCCAGGAGCCGAGGTCCCATTGTACCAGACGGCTGCTGGAGTGTGTGAGTTGAGGCCTGTGGTTCTTAGACAAGGGCTAGTGGGCACAGAGTCCCTCAGGTGGCTCTAATATGCTTGAATTCTCCTGTACGTGACTCCTGTGGAGCAATGTATCAAGTCAATGCTTCACTCCTACAGAGAATTCGGTAGTTCTCTCCTCGACGACCAGAAAAAGCCAAAAACCCTTTCTCTTTCTGTTTCCCACCAGATTCTGTGTGCAAAGTGCTCTGGGATCCAGCCTAGGACCTACCTGTCCATAGAGCTTCACCTCTGCACTGCTGCACAGGTAAGGGAAATCGCCTCCTGTTGTTGGCATTAGGATACAGTTTGGACATGTCTTCTGTAGCTTCAGTTGAAAGTGCACTCTGCTCAAACACCTGGAACAGAACACGAGGCCCAAAGTGTTCTTTCAATGTGTTCTTTGCATGTTCAGCAAAGGGCCGCCCCCCCGCCCAAACCGTACGCTAAGCCCTACTCTCATCCTAACCCGTACCCTCCGCCGTACCCGTTCCCTCCTCCTCCTCCTCCTCCTAACCCTTCCCCTAATCCTTAGCGCAACCTGTACCCTCATCCTAATTCCTACACTAACATGTACCCTCAACCAAGCCTGATCCCTAACTATAACCCTTCCCCTTCCCCGAAGCATCCCCTACTCCTAAGCCGTCCCCTAACGCTAATCTGTCCCCTAAGAAGTACCCTAAGCCCTAAGCCGATTCCTAACCCTTGCCCGTGCACTAAGCCTAATCTGTACACCAAAACGAACCCGCACCCTAAACTCTGCCCATTCCCTCATCCCAACCCTTCACAGAAGAAGAACCTGTTGTCGTACCCTGACCTGTCCCCTAACCCAACCCGTACCCTCACTTGGATCCTAGTCGTAACCAGGACACTAACCCATACCCTAATCTGTACCTTCAACCGGACCCATTCCCTAACCGTAACCCTAATCCTAACCCACACACTGACACTAACCCGTAGCCGAAAACGTCCCCTAATCCTAACCCATGGTCGTACCCTCAACTGTACCCTACACCGTACCCGTTCCCTAACCCTAATCGAACCCTTACCCTACCACGGAACATACTCCTAACCCGTAGGCTCACAGGACCCTACACCTAACCCACTGTCGTCCCCTAACCTGGACCCTCACCCAGCCCGAGCCCTAACCCTAAGCCACATCCTAGCCCGTCCCCTAGCTCATACCCTAAGCGTACTCCCTTTTCGTCCCCTACACCGTCCTCGTTCCCTAATCTTATACCTAATCCTAACTCTAACCCGTCCCCTAACCCTTACTCGTACCCTAAATCGAACCCATACACTAACACTGACACTAACCTGGACCTAACGCATACCCCGACACGAACCCGGTGTCGAACCCTCAACTGTACCCTACACCATACCCGTACCCTAACCCAGACCCTAATCCTAACCCTAGTCCTTACCCTAACCTGGTTCCTGATCCGAACCAATAGACAGACTAATACTGCCCCATACCCTAACAGGTACCCTAGCCCAAATCCCCTGTTGTACCCTAATCCGAACCATAACCCTAAACCTTACGCTAGCCCATAGACGACTGACACGTACCCTATGCCTGACCTGTTGTCGTACCCTAAGGCCGTACCCATTCCCTGACCCGAACTCTAACCCTTACCCTAAGTGGTACCCTAATCCTTCCACTGACACTAACCCGTACCCTAACAAGTACTCGAAGCCTAACTCGTTGTCGTCCCCTAACCCGGACCTGTTCCTTAACCCTGACCCTGATCCCAGAACTCATCCTAACCCCGGACCCTAAACCGTACCTGTTCCCTAAGCCTAACTCATCGTGGTACCCTAAGCCGTACCCGTTTCGGAACCGTAACCCCTAACCCGCACGTACGCTAACCCTACAGCGTTGTCGGACCCTCACCTCTATCCGAAACCGTCCCCGTCCCCTAGCCCTAGGCCTAACCCTTACCCGAAGCCTGACCGGTACACCACTAACTAACATGTACCCTGACACGTCCCGCTCACCCTACACCTCCGTCGGCCCCTGACCCGGACCCTCCACAGTCCCCGTTCCGCACCTACACCTCCGTCGGCCCCTGACCCGGACCCTCCACAGAGTGTCCCCGTGCCTGTGCCTGTGCCTAAGCCTCAGGCTGCCCCAGTCCTTGGCCCTCCCCTGACACGTCCTCTCACCCTACACCTCCCTCGGCCCCTGACCCGGACCCTCCACAGTCCCCGTTCCGCACCTACACCTCCGTCGGCCCCTGACCCGGACCCTCCACAGAGTGTCCCCGTGCCTGTGCCTGTGCCTAAGCCTCAGGCTGCCCCAGTCCTTGGCCCTCCCCTGACACGTCCTCTCACCCTACACCTCCCTCGGCCCCTGTCCCGGACCACCAACAGTCCCCGTTCCGCACCTACACCTCCGTCGGCCCCTGACCCGGACCCTCCACAGAGTGTCCCCGTCCCCCTCCCCCTAAGCCGTCCAGTAATCCGAACACGTACGCTAACGACACTGACCCGTACTGGTGTGTTCAGGCTCTTGCTACTACTTGCCAAATGCAAAGCAACCATTTGTCACCACTCTTCTAATATCCATTGAGGCAGGTAGTGGAAGAAGTAGAGTTTGTTTGGGTGCGTGTGTTTGAGTGCATGCAAAGTAGACCGAGAAGTCCCTTCGTGGGCTTCAGGTTGACTCCGTTTAAGTCTGGTGTCCTGCTCTGGCGGAATGCATTGTGTCCAGGAGCCGAGGTCCCATTGTACCAGACGGCTGCTGGAGTGTGTGAGTGAGGCCTGTGGTTCTTAGACAAGGGCTAGTGGGCACAGAGTCCCTCAGGTGGCTCTAATATGCTTGAATTCTCCTGTACGTGACTCCTGTGGAGCAATGTATCAAGTCAATGCTTCACTCCTACAGAGAATTCGGTAGTTCTTCTCCTCGACGACCAGAAAAAGCCAAAAACCCTTTCTCTTTCTGTTTCCCACCAGATTCTGTGTGCAAAGTGCTCTGGGATCCAGCCTAGGACCTACCTGTCCATAGAGCTTCACCTCTGCACTGCTGCACAGGTAAGGGAAATCGCCTCCTGTTGTTGGCATTAGGATACAGTTTGGACATGTCTTCTGTAGCTTCAGTTGAAAGTGCACTCTGCTCAACACCTGGAACAGAACACGAGGCCCAAAGTGTTCTTTCAATGTGTTCTTTGCATGTTCAGCAAAGGGCCGCCCCCCCCGCCCAAACCGTACGCTAAGCCCTACTCTCATCCTAACCCGTACCCTCCGCCGTACCCGTTCCCTCCTCCTCCTCCTCCTCCTAACCTTCCCCTAATCCTTAGCGCAACCTGTACCCTCATCCTAATTCCTACACTAACATGTACCCTCAACCAAGCCTGATCCCTAACTATAACCCTTCCCCTTCCCCGAAGCATCCCCTACTCCTAAGCCGTCCCTACGCTAATCTGTCCCTAAGAAGTACCCTAAGCCTAAGCCGATTCCTAACCCTTGCCCGTGCACTAAGCCTAATCTGTACACCAAAACGAACCCGCACCCTAAACTCTGCCCATTCCCTCATCCCAACCCTTCACAGAAGAAGAACCTGTTGTCGTACCCTGACCTGTCCCCTAACCCAACCCGTACCCTCACTTGGATCCTAGTCGTAACCAGGACACTAACCCATACCCTAATCTGTACCTTCAACCGGACCCATTCCCTAACCGTAACCCTAATCCTAACCCACACACTGACACTAACCCGTAGCCGAAAACGTCCCCTAATCCTAACCCATGGTCGTACCCTCAACTGTACCCTACACCGTACCCGTTCCCTAACCCTAATCCGAACCCTTACCCTACACGGAACATACTCCTAACCCGTAGGCTCACAGGACCCTACACCTACCCCACTGTCGTCCCCTAACCTGGACCCTCAACCCAGCCCGAGCCCTAACCCTAAGCCACATCCTAGCCCGTCCCCTAGCTCATACCCTAAGCGTACTCCCTTTTCGTCCCCTACACCGTCCTCGTTCCCTAATCTTATACCTAATCCTAACTCTAACCCGTCCCCTAACCCTTACTCGTACCCTAAATCGAACCCATACACTAACACTGACACTAACCTGGACCTAACGCATACCCCGACACGAACCCGGTGTCGAACCCTCAACTGTACCCTACACCATACCCGTACCCTAACCCAGACCCTAATCCTAACCCTAGTCCTTACCCTAACCTGGTTCCTGATCCGAACCAATAGACAGACTAATACTGCCCCATACCCTAACAGGTACCCTAGCCCAAATCCCTGTTGTACCCTAATCCGAACCATAACCCTAAACCTTACGCTAGCCCATAGACGACTGACACGTACCCTATGCCTGACCTGTTGTCGTACCCTAAGGCGTACCCATTCCCTGACCCGAACTCTAACCCTTACCCTAAGTGGTACCCTAATCCTTCCACTGACACTAACCCGTACCCTAACAAGTACTCGAAGCCTAACTCGTTGTCGTCCCCTAACCCGGACCTGTTCCTTAACCCTGACCCTGATCCAGAAACTCATCCTAACCCGGACCCTAAACCGTACCTGTTCCCTAAGCCTAACTCATCGTGGTACCCTAAGCCGTACCCGTTTCGGAACCGTAACCCTAACCCGCACGTACGCTAACCCTACAGCGTTGTCGGACCCTCACCTCTATCCGAAACCGTCCCCGTCCCCTAGCCCTAGGCCTAACCCTTACCCGAAGCCTGACCGGTACACCACTAACACTAACATGTACCCTGACACGTCCGCTCACCCTACACCTCCGTCGGCCCCTGACCCGGACCCTCCACAGTCCCCGTTCCGCACCTACACCTCCGTCGGCCCCTGACCCGGACCCTCCACAGAGTGTCCCCGTGCCTGTGCCTGTGCCTAAGCCTCAGGCTGCCCCAGTCCTTGGCCCTCCCCTGACACGTCCTCTCACCCTACACCTCCCTCGGCCCCTGACCCGGACCCTCCACAGTCCCCGTTCCGCACCTACACCTCCGTCGGCCCCTGACCCGGACCCTCCACAGAGTGTCCCCGTGCCTGTGCCTGTGCCTAAGCCTCAGGCTGCCCCAGTCCTTGGCCCTCCCCTGACACGTCCTCTCACCCTACACCTCCCTCGGCCCCTGTCCCGGACCACCAACAGTCCCCGTTCCGCACCTACACCTCCGTCGGCCCCTGACCCGGACCCTCCACAGAGTGTCCCCGTCCCCTCCCCCTAAGCCGTCCAGTAATCCGAACACGTACGCTAACGACACTGACCCGTACTGGTGTGTTCAGGCTCTTGCTACTACTTGCCAAATTGCAAAGCAACCATTTGTCACCACTCTTCTAATATCCATTGAGGCAGGTAGTGGAAGAAGTAGAGTTTGTTTGGGTGCGTGTGTTTGAGTGCATGCAAAGTAGACCGAGAAGTCCCTTCGTGGGCTTCAGGTTGACTCCGTTTAAGTCTGGTGTCCTGCTCTGGCGGAATGCATTGTGTCCAGGAGCCGAGGTCCCATTGTACCAGACGGCTGCTGGAGTGTGTGAGTTGAGGCCTGTGGTTCTTAGACAAGGGCTAGTGGGCACAGAGTCCCTCAGGTGGCTCTAATATGCTTGAATTCTCCTGTACGTGACTCCTGTGGAGCAATGTATCAAGTCAATGCTTCACTCCTACAGAGAATTCGGTAGTTCTCTTCCTCGACGACCAGAAAAAGCCAAAAACCCTTTCTCTTTCTGTTTCCCACCAGATTCTGTGTGCAAAGTGCTCTGGGATCCAGCCTAGGACCTACCTGTCCATAGAGCTTCACCTCTGCACTGCTGCACAGGTAAGGGAAATCGCCTCCTGTTGTTGGCATTAGGATACAGTTTGGACATGTCTTCTGTAGCTTCAGTTGAAAGTGCACTCTGCTCAAACACCTGGAACAGAACACGAGGCCCAAAGTGTTCTTTCAATGTGTTCTTTGCATGTTCAGCAAAGGGCCGCCCCCCCGCCCAAACCGTACGCTAAGCCCTACTCTCATCCTAACCCGTACCCTCCGCCGTACCCGTTCCCTCCTCCTCCTCCTCCTCCTAACCCTTCCCCTAATCCTTAGCGCAACCTGTACCCTCATCCTAATTCCTACACTAACATGTACCCTCAACCAAGCCTGATCCCTAACTATAACCCTTCCCCTTCCCCGAAGCATCCCCTACTCCTAAGCCGTCCCCTAACGCTAATCTGTCCCCTAAGAAGTACCCTAAGCCTAAGCCGATTCCTAACCCTTGCCCGTGCACTAAGCCTAATCTGTACACCAAAACGAACCCGCACCCTAAACTCTGCCCATTCCCTCATCCCAACCCTTCACAGAAGAAGAACCTGTTGTCGTACCCTGACCTGTCCCCTAACCCAACCCGTACCCTCACTTGGATCCTAGTCGTAACCAGGACACTAACCCATACCCTAATCTGTACCTTCAACCGGACCCATTCCCTAACCGTAACCCTAATCCTAACCCACACACTGACACTAACCCGTAGCCGAAAACGTCCCCTAATCCTAACCCATGGTCGTACCCTCAACTGTACCCTACACCGTACCCGTTCCCTAACCCTAATCCGAACCCTTACCCTACCACGGAACATACTCCTAACCCGTAGGCTCACAGGACCCTACACCTAACCCACTGTCGTCCCCTAACCTGGACCCTCAACCCAGCCCGAGCCCTAACCCTAAGCCACATCCTAGCCCGTCCCCTAGCTCATACCCTAAGCGTACTCCCTTTTCGTCCCCTACACCGTCCTCGTTCCCTAATCTTATACCTAATCCTAACTCTAACCCGTCCCCTAACCCTTACTCGTACCCTAAATCGAACCCATACACTAACACTGACACTAACCTGGACCTAACGCATACCCCGACACGAACCCGGTGTCGAACCCTCAACTGTACCCTACACCATACCCGTACCCTAACCCAGACCCTAATCCTAACCCTAGTCCTTACCCTAACCTGGTTCCTGATCCGAACCAATAGACAGACTAATACTGCCCCATACCCTAACAGGTACCCTAGCCCAAATCCCCTGTTGTACCCTAATCCGAACCATAACCCTAAACCTTACGCTAGCCCATAGACGACTGACACGTACCCTATGCCTGACCTGTTGTCGTACCCTAAGGCGTACCCATTCCCTGACCCGAACTCTAACCCTTACCCTAAGTGGTACCCTAATCCTTCCACTGACACTAACCCGTACCCTAACAAGTACTCGAAGCCTAACTCGTTGTCGTCCCCTAACCCGGACCTGTTCCTTAACCCTGACCCTGATCCAGAAACTCATCCTAACCCGGACCCTAAACCGTACCTGTTCCCTAAGCCTAACTCATCGTGGTACCCTAAGCCGTACCCGTTTCGGAACCGTAACCCTAACCCGCACGTACGCTAACCCTACAGCGTTGTCGGACCCTCACCTCTATCCGAAACCGTCCCCGTCCCCTAGCCCTAGGCCTAACCCTTACCCGAAGCCTGACCGGTACACCACTAACACTAACATGTACCCTGACACGTCCGCTCACCCTACACCTCCGTCGGCCCCTGACCCGGACCCTCCACAGTCCCCGTTCCGCACCTACACCTCCGTCGGCCCCTGACCCGGACCCTCCACAGAGTGTCCCCGTGCCTGTGCCTGTGCCTAAGCCTCAGGCTGCCCCAGTCCTTGGCCCTCCCCTGACACGTCCTCTCACCCTACACCTCCCTCGGCCCCTGACCCGGACCCTCCACAGTCCCCGTTCCGCACCTACACCTCCGTCGGCCCCTGACCCGGACCCTCCACAGAGTGTCCCCGTGCCTGTGCCTGTGCCTAAGCCTCAGGCTGCCCCAGTCCTTGGCCCTCCCCTGACACGTCCTCTCACCCTACACCTCCCTCGGCCCCTGTCCCGGACCACCAACAGTCCCCGTTCCGCACCTACACCTCCGTCGGCCCCTGACCCGGACCCTCCACAGAGTGTCCCCGTCCCCTCCCCCTAAGCCGTCCAGTAATCCGAACACGTACGCTAACGACACTGACCCGTACTGGTGTGTTCAGGCTCTTGCTACTACTTGCCAAATTGCAAAGCAACCATTTGTCACCACTCTTCTAATATCCATTGAGGCAGGTAGTGGAAGAAGTAGAGTTTGTTTGGGTGCGTGTGTTTGAGTGCATGCAAAGTAGACCGAGAAGTCCCTTCGTGGGCTTCAGGTTGACTCCGTTTAAGTCTGGTGTCCTGCTCTGGCGGAATGCATTGTGTCCAGGAGCCGAGGTCCCATTGTACCAGACGGCTGCTGGAGTGTGTGAGTTGAGGCCTGTGGTTCTTAGACAAGGGCTAGTGGGCACAGAGTCCCTCAGGTGGCTCTAATATGCTTGAATTCTCCTGTACGTGACTCCTGTGGAGCAATGTATCAAGTCAATGCTTCACTCCTACAGAGAATTCGGTAGTTCTCTTCCTCGACGACCAGAAAAAGCCAAAAACCCTTTCTCTTTCTGTTTCCCACCAGATTCTGTGTGCAAAGTGCTCTGGGATCCAGCCTAGGACCTACCTGTCCATAGAGCTTCACCTCTGCACTGCTGCACAGGTAAGGGAAATCGCCTCCTGTTGTTGGCATTAGGATACAGTTTGGACATGTCTTCTGTAGCTTCAGTTGAAAGTGCACTCTGCTCAAACACCTGGAACAGAACACGAGGCCCAAAGTGTTCTTTCAATGTGTTCTTTGCATGTTCAGCAAAGGGCCGCCCCCCCGCCCAAACCGTACGCTAAGCCCTACTCTCATCCTAACCCGTACCCTCCGCCGTACCCGTTCCCTCCTCCTCCTCCTCCTCCTAACCCTTCCCCTAATCCTTAGCGCAACCTGTACCCTCATCCTAATTCCTACACTAACATGTACCCTCAACCAAGCCTGATCCCTAACTATAACCCTTCCCCTTCCCCGAAGCATCCCCTACTCCTAAGCCGTCCCCTAACGCTAATCTGTCCCCTAAGAAGTACCCTAAGCCTAAGCCGATTCCTAACCCTTGCCCGTGCACTAAGCCTAATCTGTACACCAAAACGAACCCGCACCCTAAACTCTGCCCATTCCCTCATCCCAACCCTTCACAGAAGAAGAACCTGTTGTCGTACCCTGACCTGTCCCCTAACCCAACCCGTACCCTCACTTGGATCCTAGTCGTAACCAGGACACTAACCCATACCCTAATCTGTACCTTCAACCGGACCCATTCCCTAACCGTAACCCTAATCCTAACCCACACACTGACACTAACCCGTAGCCGAAAACGTCCCCTAATCCTAACCCATGGTCGTACCCTCAACTGTACCCTACACCGTACCCGTTCCCTAACCCTAATCCGAACCCTTACCCTACCACGGAACATACTCCTAACCCGTAGGCTCACAGGACCCTACACCTAACCCACTGTCGTCCCCTAACCTGGACCCTCAACCCAGCCCGAGCCCTAACCCTAAGCCACATCCTAGCCCGTCCCCTAGCTCATACCCTAAGCGTACTCCCTTTTCGTCCCCTACACCGTCCTCGTTCCCTAATCTTATACCTAATCCTAACTCTAACCCGTCCCCTAACCCTTACTCGTACCCTAAATCGAACCCATACACTAACACTGACACTAACCTGGACCTAACGCATACCCCGACACGAACCCGGTGTCGAACCCTCAACTGTACCCTACACCATACCCGTACCCTAACCCAGACCCTAATCCTAACCCTAGTCCTTACCCTAACCTGGTTCCTGATCCGAACCAATAGACAGACTAATACTGCCCCATACCCTAACAGGTACCCTAGCCCAAATCCCCTGTTGTACCCTAATCCGAACCATAACCCTAAACCTTACGCTAGCCCATAGACGACTGACACGTACCCTATGCCTGACCTGTTGTCGTACCCTAAGGCGTACCCATTCCCTGACCCGAACTCTAACCCTTACCCTAAGTGGTACCCTAATCCTTCCACTGACACTAACCCGTACCCTAACAAGTACTCGAAGCCTAACTCGTTGTCGTCCCCTAACCCGGACCTGTTCCTTAACCCTGACCCTGATCCAGAAACTCATCCTAACCCGGACCCTAAACCGTACCTGTTCCCTAAGCCTAACTCATCGTGGTACCCTAAGCCGTACCCGTTTCGGAACCGTAACCCTAACCCGCACGTACGCTAACCCTACAGCGTTGTCGGACCCTCACCTCTATCCGAAACCGTCCCCGTCCCCTAGCCCTAGGCCTAACCCTTACCCGAAGCCTGACCGGTACACCACTAACACTAACATGTACCCTGACACGTCCGCTCACCCTACACCTCCGTCGGCCCCTGACCCGGACCCTCCACAGTCCCCGTTCCGCACCTACACCTCCGTCGGCCCCTGACCCGGACCCTCCACAGAGTGTCCCCGTGCCTGTGCCTGTGCCTAAGCCTCAGGCTGCCCCAGTCCTTGGCCCTCCCCTGACACGTCCTCTCACCCTACACCTCCCTCGGCCCCTGACCCGGACCCTCCACAGTCCCCGTTCCGCACCTACACCTCCGTCGGCCCCTGACCCGGACCCTCCACAGAGTGTCCCCGTGCCTGTGCCTAAGCCTCAGGCTGCCCCAGTCCTTGGCCCTCCCCTGACACGTCCTCTCACCCTACACCTCCCTCGGCCCCTGTCCCGGACCACCAACAGTCCCCGTTCCGCACCTACACCTCCGTCGGCCCCTGACCCGGACCCTCCACAGAGTGTCCCCGTCCCCTCCCCCTAAGCCGTCCAGTAATCCGAACACGTACGCTAACGACACTGACCCGTACTGGTGTGTTCAGGCTCTTGCTACTACTTGCCAAATTGCAAAGCAACCATTTGTCACCACTCTTCTAATATCCATTGAGGCAGGTAGTGGAAGAAGTAGAGTTTGTTTGGGTGCGTGTGTTTGAGTGCATGCAAAGTAGACCGAGAAGTCCCTTCGTGGGCTTCAGGTTGACTCCGTTTAAGTCTGGTGTCCTGCTCTGGCGGAATGCATTGTGTCCAGGAGCCGAGGTCCCATTGTACCAGACGGCTGCTGGAGTGTGTGAGTTGAGGCCTGTGGTTCTTAGACAAGGGCTAGTGGGCACAGAGTCCCTCAGGTGGCTCTAATATGCTTGAATTCTCCTGTACGTGACTCCTGTGGAGCAATGTATCAAGTCAATGCTTCACTCCTACAGAGAATTCGGTAGTTCTCTTCCTCGACGACCAGAAAAAGCCAAAAACCCTTTCTCTTTCTGTTTCCCACCAGATTCTGTGTGCAAAGTGCTCTGGGATCCAGCCTAGGACCTACCTGTCCATAGAGCTTCACCTCTGCACTGCTGCACAGGTAAGGGAAATCGCCTCCTGTTGTTGGCATTAGGATACAGTTTGGACATGTCTTCTGTAGCTTCAGTTGAAAGTGCACTCTGCTCAAACACCTGGAACAGAACACGAGGCCCAAAGTGTTCTTTCAATGTGTTCTTTGCATGTTCAGCAAAGGGCCGCCCCCCCGCCCAAACCGTACGCTAAGCCCTACTCTCATCCTAACCCGTACCCTCCGCCGTACCCGTTCCCTCCTCCTCCTCCTCCTCCTAACCCTTCCCCTAATCCTTAGCGCAACCTGTACCCTCATCCTAATTCCTACACTAACATGTACCCTCAACCAAGCCTGATCCCTAACTATAACCCTTCCCCTTCCCCGAAGCATCCCCTACTCCTAAGCCGTCCCCTAACGCTAATCTGTCCCCTAAGAAGTACCCTAAGCCTAAGCCGATTCCTAACCCTTGCCCGTGCACTAAGCCTAATCTGTACACCAAAACGAACCCGCACCCTAAACTCTGCCCATTCCCTCATCCCAACCCTTCACAGAAGAAGAACCTGTTGTCGTACCCTGACCTGTCCCCTAACCCAACCCGTACCCTCACTTGGATCCTAGTCGTAACCAGGACACTAACCCATACCCTAATCTGTACCTTCAACCGGACCCATTCCCTAACCGTAACCCTAATCCTAACCCACACACTGACACTAACCCGTAGCCGAAAACGTCCCCTAATCCTAACCCATGGTCGTACCCTCAACTGTACCCTACACCGTACCCGTTCCCTAACCCTAATCCGAACCCTTACCCTACCACGGAACATACTCCTAACCCGTAGGCTCACAGGACCCTACACCTAACCCACTGTCGTCCCCTAACCTGGACCCTCAACCCAGCCCGAGCCCTAACCCTAAGCCACATCCTAGCCCGTCCCCTAGCTCATACCCTAAGCGTACTCCCTTTTCGTCCCCTACACCGTCCTCGTTCCCTAATCTTATACCTAATCCTAACTCTAACCCGTCCCCTAACCCTTACTCGTACCCTAAATCGAACCCATACACTAACACTGACACTAACCTGGACCTAACGCATACCCCGACACGAACCCGGTGTCGAACCCTCAACTGTACCCTACACCATACCCGTACCCTAACCCAGACCCTAATCCTAACCCTAGTCCTTACCCTAACCTGGTTCCTGATCCGAACCAATAGACAGACTAATACTGCCCCATACCCTAACAGGTACCCTAGCCCAAATCCCCTGTTGTACCCTAATCCGAACCATAACCCTAAACCTTACGCTAGCCCATAGACGACTGACACGTACCCTATGCCTGACCTGTTGTCGTACCCTAAGGCGTACCCATTCCCTGACCCGAACTCTAACCCTTACCCTAAGTGGTACCCTAATCCTTCCACTGACACTAACCCGTACCCTAACAAGTACTCGAAGCCTAACTCGTTGTCGTCCCCTAACCCGGACCTGTTCCTTAACCCTGACCCTGATCCAGAAACTCATCCTAACCCGGACCCTAAACCGTACCTGTTCCCTAAGCCTAACTCATCGTGGTACCCTAAGCCGTACCCGTTTCGGAACCGTAACCCTAACCCGCACGTACGCTAACCCTACAGCGTTGTCGGACCCTCACCTCTATCCGAAACCGTCCCCGTCCCCTAGCCCTAGGCCTAACCCTTACCCGAAGCCTGACCGGTACACCACTAACACTAACATGTACCCTGACACGTCCGCTCACCCTACACCTCCGTCGGCCCCTGACCCGGACCCTCCACAGTCCCCGTTCCGCACCTACACCTCCGTCGGCCCCTGACCCGGACCCTCCACAGAGTGTCCCCGTGCCTGTGCCTGTGCCTAAGCCTCAGGCTGCCCCAGTCCTTGGCCCTCCCCTGACACGTCCTCTCACCCTACACCTCCCTCGGCCCCTGACCCGGACCCTCCACAGTCCCCGTTCCGCACCTACACCTCCGTCGGCCCCTGACCCGGACCCTCCACAGAGTGTCCCCGTGCCTGTGCCTGTGCCTAAGCCTCAGGCTGCCCCAGTCCTTGGCCCTCCCCTGACACGTCCTCTCACCCTACACCTCCCTCGGCCCCTGTCCCGGACCACCAACAGTCCCCGTTCCGCACCTACACCTCCGTCGGCCCCTGACCCGGACCCTCCACAGAGTGTCCCCGTCCCCTCCCCCTAAGCCGTCCAGTAATCCGAACACGTACGCTAACGACACTGACCCGTACTGGTGTGTTCAGGCTCTTGCTACTACTTGCCAAATTGCAAAGCAACCATTTGTCACCACTCTTCTAATATCCATTGAGGCAGGTAGTGGAAGAAGTAGAGTTTGTTTGGGTGCGTGTGTTTGAGTGCATGCAAAGTAGACCGAGAAGTCCCTTCGTGGGCTTCAGGTTGACTCCGTTTAAGTCTGGTGTCCTGCTCTGGCGGAATGCATTGTGTCCAGGAGCCGAGGTCCCATTGTACCAGACGGCTGCTGGAGTGTGTGAGTTGAGGCCTGTGGTTCTTAGACAAGGGCTAGTGGGCACAGAGTCCCTCAGGTGGCTCTAATATGCTTGAATTCTCCTGTACGTGACTCCTGTGGAGCAATGTATCAAGTCAATGCTTCACTCCTACAGAGAATTCGGTAGTTCTCTTCCTCGACGACCAGAAAAAGCCAAAAACCCTTTCTCTTTCTGTTTCCCACCAGATTCTGTGTGCAAAGTGCTCTGGGATCCAGCCTAGGACCTACCTGTCCATAGAGCTTCACCTCTGCACTGCTGCACAGGTAAGGGAAATCGCCTCCTGTTGTTGGCATTAGGATACAGTTTGGACATGTCTTCTGTAGCTTCAGTTGAAAGTGCACTCTGCTCAAACACCTGGAACAGAACACGAGGCCCAAAGTGTTCTTTCAATGTGTTCTTTGCATGTTCAGCAAAGGGCCGCCCCCCCGCCCAAACCGTACGCTAAGCCCTACTCTCATCCTAACCCGTACCCTCCGCCGTACCCGTTCCCTCCTCCTCCTCCTCCTCCTAACCCTTCCCCTAATCCTTAGCGCAACCTGTACCCTCATCCTAATTCCTACACTAACATGTACCCTCAACCAAGCCTGATCCCTAACTATAACCCTTCCCCTTCCCCGAAGCATCCCCTACTCCTAAGCCGTCCCCTAACGCTAATCTGTCCCCTAAGAAGTACCCTAAGCCTAAGCCGATTCCTAACCCTTGCCCGTGCACTAAGCCTAATCTGTACACCAAAACGAACCCGCACCCTAAACTCTGCCCATTCCCTCATCCCAACCCTTCACAGAAGAAGAACCTGTTGTCGTACCCTGACCTGTCCCCTAACCCAACCCGTACCCTCACTTGGATCCTAGTCGTAACCAGGACACTAACCCATACCCTAATCTGTACCTTCAACCGGACCCATTCCCTAACCGTAACCCTAATCCTAACCCACACACTGACACTAACCCGTAGCCGAAAACGTCCCCTAATCCTAACCCATGGTCGTACCCTCAACTGTACCCTACACCGTACCCGTTCCCTAACCCTAATCCGAACCCTTACCCTACCACGGAACATACTCCTAACCCGTAGGCTCACAGGACCCTACACCTAACCCACTGTCGTCCCCTAACCTGGACCCTCAACCCAGCCCGAGCCCTAACCCTAAGCCACATCCTAGCCCGTCCCCTAGCTCATACCCTAAGCGTACTCCCTTTTCGTCCCCTACACCGTCCTCGTTCCCTAATCTTATACCTAATCCTAACTCTAACCCGTCCCCTAACCCTTACTCGTACCCTAAATCGAACCCATACACTAACACTGACACTAACCTGGACCTAACGCATACCCCGACACGAACCCGGTGTCGAACCCTCAACTGTACCCTACACCATACCCGTACCCTAACCCAGACCCTAATCCTAACCCTAGTCCTTACCCTAACCTGGTTCCTGATCCGAACCAATAGACAGACTAATACTGCCCCATACCCTAACAGGTACCCTAGCCCAAATCCCCTGTTGTACCCTAATCCGAACCATAACCCTAAACCTTACGCTAGCCCATAGACGACTGACACGTACCCTATGCCTGACCTGTTGTCGTACCCTAAGGCGTACCCATTCCCTGACCCGAACTCTAACCCTTACCCTAAGTGGTACCCTAATCCTTCCACTGACACTAACCCGTACCCTAACAAGTACTCGAAGCCTAACTCGTTGTCGTCCCCTAACCCGGACCTGTTCCTTAACCCTGACCCTGATCCAGAAACTCATCCTAACCCGGACCCTAAACCGTACCTGTTCCCTAAGCCTAACTCATCGTGGTACCCTAAGCCGTACCCGTTTCGGAACCGTAACCCTAACCCGCACGTACGCTAACCCTACAGCGTTGTCGGACCCTCACCTCTATCCGAAACCGTCCCCGTCCCCTAGCCCTAGGCCTAACCCTTACCCGAAGCCTGACCGGTACACCACTAACACTAACATGTACCCTGACACGTCCGCTCACCCTACACCTCCGTCGGCCCCTGACCCGGACCCTCCACAGTCCCCGTTCCGCACCTACACCTCCGTCGGCCCCTGACCCGGACCCTCCACAGAGTGTCCCCGTGCCTGTGCCTGTGCCTAAGCCTCAGGCTGCCCCAGTCCTTGGCCCTCCCCTGACACGTCCTCTCACCCTACACCTCCCTCGGCCCCTGACCCGGACCCTCCACAGTCCCCGTTCCGCACCTACACCTCCGTCGGCCCCTGACCCGGACCCTCCACAGAGTGTCCCCGTGCCTGTGCCTGTGCCTAAGCCTCAGGCTGCCCCAGTCCTTGGCCCTCCCCTGACACGTCCTCTCACCCTACACCTCCCTCGGCCCCTGTCCCGGACCACCAACAGTCCCCGTTCCGCACCTACACCTCCGTCGGCCCCTGACCCGGACCCTCCACAGAGTGTCCCCGTCCCCTCCCCCTAAGCCGTCCAGTAATCCGAACACGTACGCTAACGACACTGACCCGTACTGGTGTGTTCAGGCTCTTGCTACTACTTGCCAAATTGCAAAGCAACCATTTGTCACCACTCTTCTAATATCCATTGAGGCAGGTAGTGGAAGAAGTAGAGTTTGTTTGGGTGCGTGTGTTTGAGTGCATGCAAAGTAGACCGAGAAGTCCCTTCGTGGGCTTCAGGTTGACTCCGTTTAAGTCTGGTGTCCTGCTCTGGCGGAATGCATTGTGTCCAGGAGCCGAGGTCCCATTGTACCAGACGGCTGCTGGAGTGTGTGAGTTGAGGCCTGTGGTTCTTAGACAAGGGCTAGTGGGCACAGAGTCCCTCAGGTGGCTCTAATATGCTTGAATTCTCCTGTACGTGACTCCTGTGGAGCAATGTATCAAGTCAATGCTTCACTCCTACAGAGAATTCGGTAGTTCTCTTCCTCGACGACCAGAAAAAGCCAAAAACCCTTTCTCTTTCTGTTTCCCACCAGATTCTGTGTGCAAAGTGCTCTGGGATCCAGCCTAGGACCTACCTGTCCATAGAGCTTCACCTCTGCACTGCTGCACAGGTAAGGGAAATCGCCTCCTGTTGTTGGCATTAGGATACAGTTTGGACATGTCTTCTGTAGCTTCAGTTGAAAGTGCACTCTGCTCAAACACCTGGAACAGAACACGAGGCCCAAAGTGTTCTTTCAATGTGTTCTTTGCATGTTCAGCAAAGGGCCGCCCCCCCGCCCAAACCGTACGCTAAGCCCTACTCTCATCCTAACCCGTACCCTCCGCCGTACCCGTTCCCTCCTCCTCCTCCTCCTCCTAACCCTTCCCCTAATCCTTAGCGCAACCTGTACCCTCATCCTAATTCCTACACTAACATGTACCCTCAACCAAGCCTGATCCCTAACTATAACCCTTCCCCTTCCCCGAAGCATCCCCTACTCCTAAGCCGTCCCCTAACGCTAATCTGTCCCCTAAGAAGTACCCTAAGCCTAAGCCGATTCCTAACCCTTGCCCGTGCACTAAGCCTAATCTGTACACCAAAACGAACCCGCACCCTAAACTCTGCCCATTCCCTCATCCCAACCCTTCACAGAAGAAGAACCTGTTGTCGTACCCTGACCTGTCCCCTAACCCAACCCGTACCCTCACTTGGATCCTAGTCGTAACCAGGACACTAACCCATACCCTAATCTGTACCTTCAACCGGACCCATTCCCTAACCGTAACCCTAATCCTAACCCACACACTGACACTAACCCGTAGCCGAAAACGTCCCCTAATCCTAACCCATGGTCGTACCCTCAACTGTACCCTACACCGTACCCGTTCCCTAACCCTAATCCGAACCCTTACCCTACCACGGAACATACTCCTAACCCGTAGGCTCACAGGACCCTACACCTAACCCACTGTCGTCCCCTAACCTGGACCCTCAACCCAGCCCGAGCCCTAACCCTAAGCCACATCCTAGCCCGTCCCCTAGCTCATACCCTAAGCGTACTCCCTTTTCGTCCCCTACACCGTCCTCGTTCCCTAATCTTATACCTAATCCTAACTCTAACCCGTCCCCTAACCCTTACTCGTACCCTAAATCGAACCCATACACTAACACTGACACTAACCTGGACCTAACGCATACCCCGACACGAACCCGGTGTCGAACCCTCAACTGTACCCTACACCATACCCGTACCCTAACCCAGACCCTAATCCTAACCCTAGTCCTTACCCTAACCTGGTTCCTGATCCGAACCAATAGACAGACTAATACTGCCCCATACCCTAACAGGTACCCTAGCCCAAATCCCCTGTTGTACCCTAATCCGAACCATAACCCTAAACCTTACGCTAGCCCATAGACGACTGACACGTACCCTATGCCTGACCTGTTGTCGTACCCTAAGGCGTACCCATTCCCTGACCCGAACTCTAACCCTTACCCTAAGTGGTACCCTAATCCTTCCACTGACACTAACCCGTACCCTAACAAGTACTCGAAGCCTAACTCGTTGTCGTCCCCTAACCCGGACCTGTTCCTTAACCCTGACCCTGATCCAGAAACTCATCCTAACCCGGACCCTAAACCGTACCTGTTCCCTAAGCCTAACTCATCGTGGTACCCTAAGCCGTACCCGTTTCGGAACCGTAACCCTAACCCGCACGTACGCTAACCCTACAGCGTTGTCGGACCCTCACCTCTATCCGAAACCGTCCCCGTCCCCTAGCCCTAGGCCTAACCCTTACCCGAAGCCTGACCGGTACACCACTAACACTAACATGTACCCTGACACGTCCGCTCACCCTACACCTCCGTCGGCCCCTGACCCGGACCCTCCACAGTCCCCGTTCCGCACCTACACCTCCGTCGGCCCCTGACCCGGACCCTCCACAGAGTGTCCCCGTGCCTGTGCCTGTGCCTAAGCCTCAGGCTGCCCCAGTCCTTGGCCCTCCCCTGACACGTCCTCTCACCCTACACCTCCCTCGGCCCCTGACCCGGACCCTCCACAGTCCCCGTTCCGCACCTACACCTCCGTCGGCCCCTGACCCGGACCCTCCACAGAGTGTCCCCGTGCCTGTGCCTGTGCCTAAGCCTCAGGCTGCCCCAGTCCTTGGCCCTCCCCTGACACGTCCTCTCACCCTACACCTCCCTCGGCCCCTGTCCCGGACCACCAACAGTCCCCGTTCCGCACCTACACCTCCGTCGGCCCCTGACCCGGACCCTCCACAGAGTGTCCCCGTCCCCTCCCCCTAAGCCGTCCAGTAATCCGAACACGTACGCTAACGACACTGACCCGTACTGGTGTGTTCAGGCTCTTGCTACTACTTGCCAAATTGCAAAGCAACCATTTGTCACCACTCTTCTAATATCCATTGAGGCAGGTAGTGGAAGAAGTAGAGTTTGTTTGGGTGCGTGTGTTTGAGTGCATGCAAAGTAGACCGAGAAGTCCCTTCGTGGGCTTCAGGTTGACTCCGTTTAAGTCTGGTGTCCTGCTCTGGCGGAATGCATTGTGTCCAGGAGCCGAGGTCCCATTGTACCAGACGGCTGCTGGAGTGTGTGAGTTGAGGCCTGTGGTTCTTAGACAAGGGCTAGTGGGCACAGAGTCCCTCAGGTGGCTCTAATATGCTTGAATTCTCCTGTACGTGACTCCTGTGGAGCAATGTATCAAGTCAATGCTTCACTCCTACAGAGAATTCGGTAGTTCTCTTCCTCGACGACCAGAAAAAGCCAAAAACCCTTTCTCTTTCTGTTTCCCACCAGATTCTGTGTGCAAAGTGCTCTGGGATCCAGCCTAGGACCTACCTGTCCATAGAGCTTCACCTCTGCACTGCTGCACAGGTAAGGGAAATCGCCTCCTGTTGTTGGCATTAGGATACAGTTTGGACATGTCTTCTGTAGCTTCAGTTGAAAGTGCACTCTGCTCAAACACCTGGAACAGAACACGAGGCCCAAAGTGTTCTTTCAATGTGTTCTTTGCATGTTCAGCAAAGGGCCGCCCCCCCGCCCAAACCGTACGCTAAGCCCTACTCTCATCCTAACCCGTACCCTCCGCCGTACCCGTTCCCTCCTCCTCCTCCTCCTCCTCCTCCTAACCCTTCCCCTAATCCTTAGCGCAACCTGTACCCTCATCCTAATTCCTACACTAACATGTACCCTCAACCAAGCCTGATCCCTAACTATAACCCTTCCCCTTCCCCGAAGCATCCCCTACTCCTAAGCCGTCCCCTAACGCTAATCTGTCCCCTAAGAAGTACCCTAAGCCTAAGCCGATTCCTAACCCTTGCCCGTGCACTAAGCCTAATCTGTACACCAAAACGAACCCGCACCCTAAACTCTGCCCATTCCCTCATCCCAACCCTTCACAGAAGAAGAACCTGTTGTCGTACCCTGACCTGTCCCCTAACCCAACCCGTACCCTCACTTGGATCCTAGTCGTAACCAGGACACTAACCCATACCCTAATCTGTACCTTCAACCGGACCCATTCCCTAACCGTAACCCTAATCCTAACCCACACACTGACACTAACCCGTAGCCGAAAACGTCCCCTAATCCTAACCCATGGTCGTACCCTCAACTGTACCCTACACCGTACCCGTTCCCTAACCCTAATCCGAACCCTTACCCTACCACGGAACATACTCCTAACCCGTAGGCTCACAGGACCCTACACCTAACCCACTGTCGTCCCCTAACCTGGACCCTCAACCCAGCCCGAGCCCTAACCCTAAGCCACATCCTAGCCCGTCCCCTAGCTCATACCCTAAGCGTACTCCCTTTTCGTCCCCTACACCGTCCTCGTTCCCTAATCTTATACCTAATCCTAACTCTAACCCGTCCCCTAACCCTTACTCGTACCCTAAATCGAACCCATACACTAACACTGACACTAACCTGGACCTAACGCATACCCCGACACGAACCCGGTGTCGAACCCTCAACTGTACCCTACACCATACCCGTACCCTAACCCAGACCCTAATCCTAACCCTAGTCCTTACCCTAACCTGGTTCCTGATCCGAACCAATAGACAGACTAATACTGCCCCATACCCTAACAGGTACCCTAGCCCAAATCCCCTGTTGTACCCTAATCCGAACCATAACCCTAAACCTTACGCTAGCCCATAGACGACTGACACGTACCCTATGCCTGACCTGTTGTCGTACCCTAAGGCGTACCCATTCCCTGACCCGAACTCTAACCCTTACCCTAAGTGGTACCCTAATCCTTCCACTGACACTAACCCGTACCCTAACAAGTACTCGAAGCCTAACTCGTTGTCGTCCCCTAACCCGGACCTGTTCCTTAACCCTGACCCTGATCCAGAAACTCATCCTAACCCGGACCCTAAACCGTACCTGTTCCCTAAGCCTAACTCATCGTGGTACCCTAAGCCGTACCCGTTTCGGAACCGTAACCCTAACCCGCACGTACGCTAACCCTACAGCGTTGTCGGACCCTCACCTCTATCCGAAACCGTCCCCGTCCCCTAGCCCTAGGCCTAACCCTTACCCGAAGCCTGACCGGTACACCACTAACACTAACATGTACCCTGACACGTCCGCTCACCCTACACCTCCGTCGGCCCCTGACCCGGACCCTCCACAGTCCCCGTTCCGCACCTACACCTCCGTCGGCCCCTGACCCGGACCCTCCACAGAGTGTCCCCGTGCCTGTGCCTGTGCCTAAGCCTCAGGCTGCCCCAGTCCTTGGCCCTCCCCTGACACGTCCTCTCACCCTACACCTCCCTCGGCCCCTGTCCCGGACCACCAACAGTCCCCGTTCCGCACCTACACCTCCGTCGGCCCCTGACCCGGACCCTCCACAGAGTGTCCCCGTCCCCTCCCCCTAAGCCGTCCAGTAATCCGAACACGTACGCTAACGACACTGACCCGTACTGGTGTGTTCAGGCTCTTGCTACTACTTGCCAAATTGCAAAGCAACCATTTGTCACCACTCTTCTAATATCCATTGAGGCAGGTAGTGGAAGAAGTAGAGTTTGTTTGGGTGCGTGTGTTTGAGTGCATGCAAAGTAGACCGAGAAGTCCCTTCGTGGGCTTCAGGTTGACTCCGTTTAAGTCTGGTGTCCTGCTCTGGCGGAATGCATTGTGTCCAGGAGCCGAGGTCCCATTGTACCAGACGGCTGCTGGAGTGTGTGAGTTGAGGCCTGTGGTTCTTAGACAAGGGCTAGTGGGCACAGAGTCCCTCAGGTGGCTCTAATATGCTTGAATTCTCCTGTACGTGACTCCTGTGGAGCAATGTATCAAGTCAATGCTTCACTCCTACAGAGAATTCGGTAGTTCTCTTCCTCGACGACCAGAAAAAGCCAAAAACCCTTTCTCTTTCTGTTTCCCACCAGATTCTGTGTGCAAAGTGCTCTGGGATCCAGCCTAGGACCTACCTGTCCATAGAGCTTCACCTCTGCACTGCTGCACAGGTAAGGGAAATCGCCTCCTGTTGTTGGCATTAGGATACAGTTTGGACATGTCTTCTGTAGCTTCAGTTGAAAGTGCACTCTGCTCAAACACCTGGAACAGAACACGAGGCCCAAAGTGTTCTTTCAATGTGTTCTTTGCATGTTCAGCAAAGGGCCGCCCCCCCGCCCAAACCGTACGCTAAGCCCTACTCTCATCCTAACCCGTACCCTCCGCCGTACCCGTTCCCTCCTCCTCCTCCTCCTCCTAACCCTTCCCCTAATCCTTAGCGCAACCTGTACCCTCATCCTAATTCCTACACTAACATGTACCCTCAACCAAGCCTGATCCCTAACTATAACCCTTCCCCTTCCCCGAAGCATCCCCTACTCCTAAGCCGTCCCCTAACGCTAATCTGTCCCCTAAGAAGTACCCTAAGCCTAAGCCGATTCCTAACCCTTGCCCGTGCACTAAGCCTAATCTGTACACCAAAACGAACCCGCACCCTAAACTCTGCCCATTCCCTCATCCCAACCCTTCACAGAAGAAGAACCTGTTGTCGTACCCTGACCTGTCCCCTAACCCAACCCGTACCCTCACTTGGATCCTAGTCGTAACCAGGACACTAACCCATACCCTAATCTGTACCTTCAACCGGACCCATTCCCTAACCGTAACCCTAATCCTAACCCACACACTGACACTAACCCGTAGCCGAAAACGTCCCCTAATCCTAACCCATGGTCGTACCCTCAACTGTACCCTACACCGTACCCGTTCCCTAACCCTAATCCGAACCCTTACCCTACCACGGAACATACTCCTAACCCGTAGGCTCACAGGACCCTACACCTAACCCACTGTCGTCCCCTAACCTGGACCCTCAACCCAGCCCGAGCCCTAACCCTAAGCCACATCCTAGCCCGTCCCCTAGCTCATACCCTAAGCGTACTCCCTTTTCGTCCCCTACACCGTCCTCGTTCCCTAATCTTATACCTAATCCTAACTCTAACCCGTCCCCCCTAACCCTTACTCGTACCCTAAATCGAACCCATACACTAACACTGACACTAACCTGGACCTAACGCATACCCCGACACGAACCCGGTGTCGAACCCTCAACTGTACCCTACACCATACCCGTACCCTAACCCAGACCCTAATCCTAACCCTAGTCCTTACCCTAACCTGGTTCCTGATCCGAACCAATAGACAGACTAATACTGCCCCATACCCTAACAGGTACCCTAGCCCAAATCCCCTGTTGTACCCTAATCCGAACCATAACCCTAAACCTTACGCTAGCCCATAGACGACTGACACGTACCCTATGCCTGACCTGTTGTCGTACCCTAAGGCGTACCCATTCCCTGACCCGAACTCTAACCCTTACCCTAAGTGGTACCCTAATCCTTCCACTGACACTAACCCGTACCCTAACAAGTACTCGAAGCCTAACTCGTTGTCGTCCCCTAACCCGGACCTGTTCCTTAACCCTGACCCTGATCCAGAAACTCATCCTAACCCGGACCCTAAACCGTACCTGTTCCCTAAGCCTAACTCATCGTGGTACCCTAAGCCGTACCCGTTTCGGAACCGTAACCCTAACCCGCACGTACGCTAACCCTACAGCGTTGTCGGACCCTCACCTCTATCCGAAACCGTCCCCGTCCCCTAGCCCTAGGCCTAACCCTTACCCGAAGCCTGACCGGTACACCACTAACACTAACATGTACCCTGACACGTCCGCTCACCCTACACCTCCGTCGGCCCCTGACCCGGACCCTCCACAGTCCCCGTTCCGCACCTACACCTCCGTCGGCCCCTGACCCGGACCCTCCACAGAGTGTCCCCGTGCCTGTGCCTGTGCCTAAGCCTCAGGCTGCCCCAGTCCTTGGCCCTCCCCTGACACGTCCTCTCACCCTACACCTCCCTCGGCCCCTGTCCCGGACCCTCCACAGTCCCCGTTCCGCACCTACACCTCCGTCGGCCCCTGACCCGGACCCTCCACAGAGTGTCCCCGTCCCCTCCCCCTAAGCCGTCCAGTAATCCGAACACGTACGCTAACGACACTGACCCGTACTGGTGTGTTCAGGCTCTTGCTACTACTTGCCAAATTGCAAAGCAACCATTTGTCACCACTCTTCTAATATCCATTGAGGCAGGTAGTGGAAGAAGTAGAGTTTGTTTGGGTGCGTGTGTTTGAGTGCATGCAAAGTAGACCGAGAAGTCCCTTCGTGGGCTTCAGGTTGACTCCGTTTAAGTCTGGTGTCCTGCTCTGGCGGAATGCATTGTGTCCAGGAGCCGAGGTCCCATTGTACCAGACGGCTGCTGGAGTGTGTGAGTTGAGGCCTGTGGTTCTTAGACAAGGGCTAGTGGGCACAGAGTCCCTCAGGTGGCTCTAATATGCTTGAATTCTCCTGTACGTGACTCCTGTGGAGCAATGTATCAAGTCAATGCTTCACTCCTACAGAGAATTCGGTAGTTCTCTTCCTCGACGACCAGAAAAAGCCAAAAACCCTTTCTCTTTCTGTTTCCCACCAGATTCTGTGTGCAAAGTGCTCTGGGATCCAGCCTAGGACCTACCTGTCCATAGAGCTTCACCTCTGCACTGCTGCACAGGTAAGGGAAATCGCCTCCTGTTGTTGGCATTAGGATACAGTTTGGACATGTCTTCTGTAGCTTCAGTTGAAAGTGCACTCTGCTCAAACACCTGGAACAGAACACGAGGCCCAAAGTGTTCTTTCAATGTGTTCTTTGCATGTTCAGCAAAGGGCCGCCCCCCCGCCCAAACCGTACGCTAAGCCCTACTCTCATCCTAACCCGTACCCTCCGCCGTACCCGTTCCCTCCTCCTCCTCCTCCTCCTCCTCCTAACCCTTCCCCTAATCCTTAGCGCAACCTGTACCCTCATCCTAATTCCTACACTAACATGTACCCTCAACCAAGCCTGATCCCTAACTATAACCCTTCCCCTTCCCCGAAGCATCCCCTACTCCTAAGCCGTCCCCTAACGCTAATCTGTCCCCTAAGAAGTACCCTAAGCCTAAGCCGATTCCTAACCCTTGCCCGTGCACTAAGCCTAATCTGTACACCAAAACGAACCCGCACCCTAAACTCTGCCCATTCCCTCATCCCAACCCTTCACAGAAGAAGAACCTGTTGTCGTACCCTGACCTGTCCCCTAACCCAACCCGTACCCTCACTTGGATCCTAGTCGTAACCAGGACACTAACCCATACCCTAATCTGTACCTTCAACCGGACCCATTCCCTAACCGTAACCCTAATCCTAACCCACACACTGACACTAACCCGTAGCCGAAAACGTCCCCTAATCCTAACCCATGGTCGTACCCTCAACTGTACCCTACACCGTACCCGTTCCCTAACCCTAATCCGAACCCTTACCCTACCACGGAACATACTCCTAACCCGTAGGCTCACAGGACCCTACACCTAACCCACTGTCGTCCCCTAACCTGGACCCTCAACCCAGCCCGAGCCCTAACCCTAAGCCACATCCTAGCCCGTCCCCTAGCTCATACCCTAAGCGTACTCCCTTTTCGTCCCCTACACCGTCCTCGTTCCCTAATCTTATACCTAATCCTAACTCTAACCCGTCCCCTAACCCTTACTCGTACCCTAAATCGAACCCATACACTAACACTGACACTAACCTGGACCTAACGCATACCCCGACACGAACCCGGTGTCGAACCCTCAACTGTACCCTACACCATACCCGTACCCTAACCCAGACCCTAATCCTAACCCTAGTCCTTACCCTAACCTGGTTCCTGATCCGAACCAATAGACAGACTAATACTGCCCCATACCCTAACAGGTACCCTAGCCCAAATCCCCTGTTGTACCCTAATCCGAACCATAACCCTAAACCTTACGCTAGCCCATAGACGACTGACACGTACCCTATGCCTGACCTGTTGTCGTACCCTAAGGCGTACCCATTCCCTGACCCGAACTCTAACCCTTACCCTAAGTGGTACCCTAATCCTTCCACTGACACTAACCCGTACCCTAACAAGTACTCGAAGCCTAACTCGTTGTCGTCCCCTAACCCGGACCTGTTCCTTAACCCTGACCCTGATCCAGAAACTCATCCTAACCCGGACCCTAAACCGTACCTGTTCCCTAAGCCTAACTCATCGTGGTACCCTAAGCCGTACCCGTTTCGGAACCGTAACCCTAACCCGCACGTACGCTAACCCTACAGCGTTGTCGGACCCTCACCTCTATCCGAAACCGTCCCCGTCCCCTAGCCCTAGGCCTAACCCTTACCCGAAGCCTGACCGGTACACCACTAACACTAACATGTACCCTGACACGTCCGCTCACCCTACACCTCCGTCGGCCCCTGACCCGGACCCTCCACAGTCCCCGTTCCGCACCTACACCTCCGTCGGCCCCTGACCCGGACCCTCCACAGAGTGTCCCCGTGCCTGTGCCTGTGCCTAAGCCTCAGGCTGCCCCAGTCCTTGGCCCTCCCCTGACACGTCCTCTCACCCTACACCTCCCTCGGCCCCTGACCCGGACCCTCCACAGTCCCCGTTCCGCACCTACACCTCCGTCGGCCCCTGACCCGGACCCTCCACAGAGTGTCCCCGTGCCTGTGCCTAAGCCTCAGGCTGCCCCAGTCCTTGGCCCTCCCCTGACACGTCCTCTCACCCTACACCTCCCTCGGCCCCTGTCCCGGACCACCAACAGTCCCCGTTCCGCACCTACACCTCCGTCGGCCCCTGACCCGGACCCTCAAGAGTCCTCTTGATGAGTCTTGAAGTAATCATGCAACTTGTAGTAACTCAGAAAGCGAAAGACACATATACTATGATATCACTTATAGGTGTTACCTGAAAAGTGACACCAGTGAAGATATTTCCACAGAGCAAGGCAATCACAGATTTATTAAACAAACTTATGATTTACCAATGGAAAGGTGTGAGGATTGGATACATTAAGATATCGGGGTTAAGAGAGCTATACAAACACAGGCGAAGTATATAATCACCAAAGACCTACATAATACCAAGAGAAGACTACTCAAGATTGTGTCGTAACCTACATGGGAAAAGGATCCAAAGAACAATAGATATATGTATATGTGTAAAACAACCACCTCTTGCACACCTAGAACAAGCAAAACATTGTAATCACACTTGCTGTGATAAAAAATGAAAATTAAATTTAAAAAACGAAGAAGTAGTGGGATATAACGTTAAGGGGCTTTTTCCTGGCACATTCCATTCTAATTTACAACCTAGAACGTGACTTTCATTAAGGCTCTGTTGCCCTAATAACCAGATTTGTTAAAGGAGAACTGTGCCTCTTTGTGGCCGTTTCACACAGCAGCAGCTCCAAACCCAGCAATAATGGTTACTTGATATTCAAAATAATTCCAGGCCTGTAAATGACACCTGCCCTCTAAACAAATCCGTGGTCACTAAATCGAGCAAGAATCTCAAAAGACGTGCATATTTCAAAACGACAATTTAAAGAGGCATATTTTACGCACATTTGGTATTCTTTCTTTTTCTCTCGTTTTTTTGTTAAAAAAAAGGGCAAGGAAAAATGCTCAACATCAGGAATTAATAAAGCCATGCAAATCCAGTCTACAGAAACGTTCACCTCACAGCCGTCAGAATGATCACCAGCAAAAAAGTCTACAACTTATAAATGGTGAAGGGGCTTTAGAGAACTGTGTACCCTCTAGCTGCTGGTGGGATGTAACCTGGTAAGAGACAGTACTGAAAACAGAATGGAGGTGTGTTTAAAGGTAAAACTTGAGCTACCATGTGATCTGGTAGGATCACTGATGGGCCTATCACCTGAGTAGACCAGAATCAAAGAGACACAGGCTGGCAATCCTGCACTGCAGCAACATGTATCATAGCCAAGACTTGGAAGAAACCAAAATGTCCATCAACAGAAAAATTCACCAAGAAGAAGTCGTCCTTGTACACAATGGAATATTAGCCATGGAAAAGCATGGAACAGTGCCATTGGCACCACCATAGAAGGATCTAGAGATAATCACCCAACTTGAAGTAAGAAAGAAAACGAAAGACAGATATCCTATTACATCACTTATAGGTGTTACATAAAAGTTGATACCCATGAAATAATTTCCAAGAGAAGGACACCCATAGATTCAGAAAACCAAATTATGTTTAACCAAATGGAAAGGTGTAAGGAATGTATGAATTAGGATATGGGGGTTAACAGACATGTACTTATATATATGAAATATATAATCACAAAATACCTATGGAATACCAAGAGAGGTCTACTCAAAACTCTGTAATAACCTACATGGGAAAGGATCCAAAGATGAATAGATCTATACATAGATATAATGAAGCAGATTCTGTTCAGCTAGAACACACACAACAATTTTCTCAAATTTGCTCTTATAATTAATAAAAATTAAATTTAAAAAAACAAACAAGAATTATGGAGATATAAGCTCTTGGGCGTTTGCCCTGACACATTCCACTCTAAATTGCAGCCTACAAACACGATTTCCAGGAAAGATCCGTTGCCCAAAAAACCCAGAATTGGAAACGTAGGAATGCTGTCACCTTGTGCCATTTCCCGCAAGAGCGGCTTTAAAACCACAGGTAACCATCACTTAACATTCACAAGGACTCACTCTGGGCTGCAAAGCACACCTGCCGTCAAAACTTGTACTGAGGCATGGAACGGCCAAAAAAATTCAAATCCGGCAAATTTTTCAAGGAGACAGTATGAAGAGGTAAGTTTTACTCACTATTTTTCAAATAAAAAAGAAAATGGATAAAAGCTCAACATCAGAAATTATTAGAGTCATGCAAATCTAGCCTACAAAAAGGTTTCAACTCACGCAAGTCAACTACCATCAGCCAAAAGTCTACAGACAATAAACGCTGAAGGTGTTTTAGAGAGCTGTGTATCCTCTAGCTGCTTGTGAGATGTCAAGTGGCAAGATCCGGTAATGAGAACAGAAAGGAGCTGCGTTTAAAAGTAAAAATTGAGATGTCATTCGATCCAACACGCCCACCACTGGGCCTATCACCTAAGCGCCGAATCGAGAAGACACACGCTGACAAACCTGTACTGAAGTAATACTGAAAATAGCCAGGACATGGAAGCAGCAAAAATGTCAGTTAACAGATGAATGGACAAAGAAGAAGTGGTACATGTACCTAATGGAAGATTAGCTTGCAAAAAAATGAACAATGTCGCTTTCATGACTACAGGTGAGTCTGGAAATAATCCTATTATGTGAAGTCAAAAGTGTATGATATATCTCCTATGATATAATTTATAGATGTTATCTTAAGATTCCTACCAATGAACATATTTCCAAAGGAAAAGCCACTCAGAGACGTATGAAACAAACTAATGGTTAAGCAAAATGAAAGGTGGGAGGATGAGTAAATTAGGATTATGGGGTTAACATACATACACTAATATATGTTATACGTATATAAACTTATAATATATAAAATATACAAATTATATAATCATTAATATATATAAATTATATAATCACCAAACACCTACCAAATACCAAGGGAGCTCTACTCAACACTCTATAATAACCTACATGGTAACAGGATCCAATGATGAACAGATATATGTATGAAAAATTGATCCTAATTGGTACATCCAGAGAATCACAACACTCTAATAAAATTTACTCCAATAGGGGCTTCCCTAGTGGCGCAGTGGTTGAGAATCTGCCTGCCAATGCAGGGGACACGGGTTCGAGCCCTGGTCTGGGAGGCTCCCACATGCCGTGGAGCAACTATGCCCATGAGCCACAACTACTGAGCTTGCGCGTCTGCAGCCTGTGCTCCACAACAAGAGAGGCCACAATAGTGAGAGGCCCACGCACCCCGATGAAGAGCGGTCCCCGCTTGCCGCAACTAGAGAAAGCCCTCGCACAGAAATGAAGACGCAACACAGCCAAAAATAAATAAATAAATATTAAAGGCAAAGGGGAAATTGTAGATCGAGGAAGAATCTAGTTTAAAAAAAATTTACTCCAATAAGAAACATAAAATAAATTTAGAAAACAAACGTAAGTAGGAGACATAAGCTTTTGGGAGTTTGTCCTGGGACATTCCACTACAATTTGCAACCTAGGACCACAACTTCAAGGAAGGCTCTCCTGTCCTTGTAACCAAAGTTGGGAATGTAGAAATCTGCCGCCTTGTGGTCAATTCCCGCAACAGCAGCTTTAATCTCAGTGCTATTGGTCACTTAATATTCACAAGGACTGCAGGGCTTTAAATGACACCTGCCCTCAAAAAATATCTTGCGGTCAGGAATGGACATTAATATACGAAACAGTAGGAAATCCGGAGAAGACAATTTCGAGAGGTAAATTTCCTCACAGTGTTTTTTTTTAAGGACGTGAAAAAATGTTCAACATCAAAAATTATTAGGGACATGCAAATTTAAACTACAGAAAGGTATCAGCTCACAATAGTCTGAATGGCCATCAGAGAAAAAGGTCTGCAAACAATAAATGCTGAATGGGATTCCGAGAATGGATACACTCATATGCTGTTGCTGGGATGTAAACTGGTAACAGCCACTAATCAGAACAGAATGAAGGTGCCTTTAACAGGTAAAAATTGAGCTACTATGTGATCCTGCCAAAACACTAATGGGCCTGTAACCTGAGAACACCAGAATTCAGAAATACCCAGGTACCCAAAAATGCTCTTCAGCGATACTTACAATAGCCAGACATGGATGCAAGCAAAATGTTCAAAAACAAATGAATGGGCAAAGAAGTGGTACATGTACACAATCGAATATTAGCCATGGAAATGATGAAACAATGCCTTTTCCATCACCACTGATGAACCTAGGGGTAATCATACTACGTAAAGTAAGTCACAAAAGGAAAGACAAATATCCGATGACATCATTTACTAGGGTTATCTAGAAATTGATACCCATGAATATATTTCCACTGCGAAAGACCCATACAGACTTTGAAAAAGGTGAAAGGAATGGAAAAATTAGGATGTTGGGGTTAACATGCATTTAATAATTCATATAAAATATATAATCAAGAAGGACCTACTGGATGCCAAGGGAGGTCTACTCAACTCTCTCTAATGACCAACATGCGAAAGAACCTAAACCTGATTAGATATATGTATACATATGAATGAACCAGCTTCTTTACACCTAGAACAAACACAACATTGTAATCCAATTTACTCTGATAAGAAATAAAAAATAAATTAAACAAGAAGTAATGTGACACAAGATTTTGTGTATTTGTCCTGGCACTTTACACTCCAATTTACAATCTAGGAAGACGAATTCCACTAAACCAATGTTTTACCTAGCAATCAAGGTGAGTATGAATAAATTCCACTGCCTTGTTGCCCTTTCCTGCAACTGCAACTTTAAAAACAATGCTTATGGGTACTTAATATTCAGAAGAACTGTTGGGCTCTAAGTGACACCCACAATCAGGAAATGTCCACGGGTAGGTAAGCAAAATAAATTCCAAAGGAACAGACTTTCAAGATCCTATTTCAATAGGTAAATTTTACACTGTTTAAAAGAAAAGCACTCGAAAAGATGTTCTAATTCCTATATTATTAGCGTCATGGAAGTCAAAACTACAAGGAGGGATCACTTCACATGAGTAAGAATAGCCACCATTGAAACATCTACAAACAGTAAATGCTTGAGAGGTTGTAGAAAAAAGGCAACCCTCCTATGCTGCTGTTGGGATCTAACATGGTAACAGCCACTATAAATAAGAGTATGGAGGTGCCTTTACAAGGTAAATTTAGAGGTACCATATGATCCAGCTGTCCCACTCCCAGGCGTATAACAGGAGAAGACCAGAATTGGAAAACACACATGCACCCATATGTGTACCGCAGCACAATTTACAACGTCTAAGACATGGAAGCAACCAAAATATCCATCAGCAGATGGACGGCTAAAGAAGCGGTACATGTTCACAGTGAAATATTACTCAGAAATGAAAAGAATGAAGGAATGCCATTTGCAGCATCATAGATAGAATTACAGATAATCATACTAAGTGAAGTAAGTCAGAAAGAGAAAGTCAAATATCATATGATACTACTTATAGCTGAAATGTAAAAATTGATAGCAATGAACTAATTTACAAGAGAGAAACAGGGACTTTCCAGGTGGTGCAATGGTTAAGAATCTGAGCTTCCAATTCAGGGGGCATGGGTTCGACCCCTGGTGTTGGGAGAACTAATATCACACATGCCTTGCAGTACAGCCAAAAAAAAATAAAATAAAAGAGAGAGAAACAGACTCACAGACTTAGAAAACAAACTTATGCTTACCCAATGAGAAAGGTGGGTGGAAGGAATAAATCAATCAGGAGGCTGGGGAAAATATTTACACACTCATACATATAAAATAGATTATCAACAAGGACCTACTGCATAACAAAGGGAAGTCTACTCAACACTCTCTAATAACCTATATGGGAAAAGAATCTGAAGATGAATAGACATATGAATATACATAACTGAACAAGATTCTGTACGCCTACCACAAACAGAATATTTTAAATCAACTTTACTCCAATAAAAAAAGAAAAATTAAATTAAAACAAAAACAAGAAGTAACAAAACAGAAGATTTGGGGTGTTTGTTCTGCCACAGCCCACACTAATTTACAATCCAAGAGCCCGTCTTCCACAGTGGGTCTGGTTACCCAAGGAACCAGAGAGGGGCATGAAGGAAATCCTAACATCTGTGCCCATTTCCACAACAGCAACTTTAAAACATGTGCTTATGGGCACTTCATATTCACAAGGACTGCCAGGGTGTAAATGACACCTGCCCTTAACAAATGCCCTGTGGTAGTTATCGAGCAAAAATTCAAAATAGTCAGACTTTCAAAAACCCAATGTCAACTGTAACTTTTCCTCACAGTGTTTCAAAAAGACACACGCAAAGATGCTCAAAATCTCGAATTATTGGACAGACACATGCAAATCAAAACTACAACAAGGTATCACCTCACACAGTCAGAATGGCCATCATCAAAAAGTTTACAAACCATAAATGCTGGAGAGGACATGGAGAAAAGGGAACCCTCCTATGCTGTTGGTGTGATGTAAGCTGGTAAGAGCCACTATAAAGTACAGTATGGAGATGCCTTTTAAAAGTAAAAATAGAGCTACCATATCATCCAGCAGTCTTACTTCTGGGTGTACATCTGCAGAAAGCCAGAAATGAAAATGACAAATGCACCCAAACCCAAACATGCACTGCAGCACTGTTTACAATAGCCAAGACATGGAGGCAACCAAAATGTCCATCAACAGATGAATGGATAATGAAGAAGTTGTACATATACACAATCAAATAAATATTACTCAGAAATGATAAAGCGTGATCACCTCTAGGTCCATTCCTGTTGCTGCAAATGACATTATTTCATTCTAAGTGAAGTAAGTCAGATAGAAAAAGACAAGTATCATATGATATCACTTATAGTGGAGTCTAAAAAATGATAGAAATGAACAAATTTATAAAACAGAAACAAACCAACAGACTTCATATATCCTTCAGGGAGAAAAAATTTTAAATGTTTCCAATCACTAAATGTCAACCTGAAAAATGTAAGCAATAAATAACATTGTAAAGGTATTAATTCTCCCCAAATTAACCTATACCAGGCATTAGCAAACTAAACCTGGAGATCACATCCAGCCTATCACCTTCTTTTGTAAATTAAATTTAATGAATGATCCACAAGCAAACCCATAATGAGACGTCAGGTCACACCTCTCAACGTGGCTATTATTCCAAAGTATACAAATATGAAATGTTGTTCATGACATGGAGAAGGCAATCCTAGTACACTGGTGGTGGGATTGTAAGTTGGTACACCCACTATGAAAAGAATATGGAGGTCCTGATAAAAGCTAAAAGTAGAGCTATCATACTAGCCAGCAATTCCACTGCTTGGTATATGTCCAAAGAAAATGAAGACACCAATTTGACAAGATACATGCATCCCAATGTTCATAGCAGCATTATTTACAATTGCCAACATATGGAAGCAAACTAAATGTCCACCAACAGATGAGTGGATAAAGAAGATGTGGTATGTATACACAATAGACTATTACTCAGCCATTAAAAAGGATCAAATTCTGCCATTTGCAACAACATGGAGAGGCCTAGAATATGTATACCTACTTAAGTTAGAGAAGGACAAATACACTATGTTCTCACTTCTCTGTAGAATCTAAAAATGCAAGAAATGTATGTATGTAACAAAACAGAAATAGACTCACAGAGAACAAATTAGTGGTTACTGGTGGGGCGACTTAAAGGGGGAGGGGAAAACAGCAGTTTGTTTCTCTAAATCCAGTATCCCTATGTATGAAATAAACAAACAAGGATATATAGTACAACACAGGGAAATACAGACATTATTGTGTAATCACTTTAGTGGAACATGATCTATAAAAATATTCAATCCATATGTTGTACCCCTGAGACTAATGTAATATTGTAAATCAACTATACTTCAATTTAAATAATCCATAGGGTGGCTGAATGGATTAAAGAAAGTTCAATTATACTGTGTACAAGATATTCATGTTAACTTCTAATCCATATATAGCATAAAATTGAAAGATTGGGAACAAAATCCTCCATGAAAATGATACTTGACTGACTAGTCTATTCTGAGATAAAAAAGACTTGAAGTCAAACCTCTCAAAGGAAAGAAGGTTATCATATAATGATAAATGGATTAATTCATCAAGAAATCATGACAATTATAAATATGTATGTATCCAGCTTTGGAGCCTCTCAACATATAAAGAATATATTAGCCCACGTGAAGGGGAAAATGTGCAGAAATAAAATAATGGTAAGAAACGTCGATACCCAACTTTCAACACTGTATAGGTCATCCGGACATAATATCAATCAGGAAACACTGAACCTGAACACACACTTGATATCAAATGAACCTAACATACATCTACAGTATATTCCACTCAACAGCAGCAAACTTTCCATTGTTCTTAAGTACACATAGAACATTGCCTAGGGTAGATCCTATGTTAAGCCACAAAACAAGTCTTCAAAAATCCAAGAATACTGAAATCATATCAAGGATCATTTCCAACCACAATGGTATGAAACTGAAATTCAATATTAAAAAGAATAATTGAAAATTCAAGAACACTTAGAAATTGAACAATAAGCTCTTGAATAGCCAATGCATACAGGAATAAATCAAAACGGAAATTTAAAAGAAATCTTAAAGCAAACAAAATTGGAAACACAAAGTACCTAAATTTATGGAATACAGGAACAAGACTGCAATTCAAAGAGTTATGTTTACAGTAATAAATGCATATGTTTTCAAAGAATTCTTGAGAGGGGATCAAGAGGATAGAGTAGGAAGATACTGAGCTCCCCTGCTGCCAAAGACACACCCAAATTACAACCACTTACACGGAAATTATCTCTGAAGACTAGCAGGGAATGTTTTCCACAACTAAAGATATAAGGAAGGAGAAACCACAAGGCAGGTAGGAGGACTGGGAACACAGTCTAATTGGAACCCACACATATAGCACAGTGACCCACAGCTGGAAGATATCACAATTGCATAGGTCCTCCACATGGAGGGAAGGGTATGAGCCTGGCATTAGGCTGCTCAGCCCAGGGTTCCTGCACTGGAAGAAAAGAACACAGCAGGTCTGGCTTTGAAAACTTGCAGGGCTTATTTTCAGGAAATCTGGAGACTAAAGGAAACTGAGACTGCTCTCATAGGGCACACACAAATCTCACATGTTCTCAGTCCCTGTGCAGAGCCAATAGAGTGAAAGACACGTGTGCCAGACCCACTTGCTAATCTCGGAGAGCTTCTTGGAAAGGCAAGAGGCAACTGGGACTCCCACTAGGAACTGAGACATGGGCAAGCAACATTTTAGAATCTTCCCTGGAACTGATTAGAATCAGGGGCCTGCCCCACTTACCACCATGCCCATAGCACTCCCGCACCAGAAAGCCTCACAGCCAGACACACTGGGGGCCTACGCTGTCCACCTGTGCACCTGGAGCACCACACAGCCACCCATAATGGAGGGCTGCCTTGGATATCAGCACACCCATGGCAATCAATCACATACTGCAGGGGCTCACAGCCATTTAGGCCAGGGTCCAATACCACCTACCAGCTTGTCTACAGCAGTTGGCCCTGCCCTAAGAGAAAGGTGTGTGCAGCCCACACAGGGGACACCCCTGGAGCATGTGGCTCTGCTGGCCAGAGGACAATGTGCTGCTGGGCCCTATCAGTCATCTCCTATATAAGGCCACTTCTCTGAGACCCGGGAATGTAACAACCTGAACCTAATGAATAAAGATGTACAGAGGATTAGGAAACATAAGGAAATAGAGGAATACGTTACAAATGAAGTAACAAGACACGACATCAGACAAAGAACTGAATAAAACAGGGATAAGCATTCTACCCGATAAAAAAAAGTGTTCACAGTAATGATTATAAAGACGCTCACCCAAGTCAGGAGAAGAATAGATAGACATAGTGAGAATTTCAACAGAGTAATAACATGTCAAAAAGAACAAAACAGTGAACAATACAATAAAAGAGATTAAAACACACACACATGTACATGAGAGAAGCCACATTATACTGTAGGATACAGAAGAACAGATCAGTGAAATGGAAAACAGAGTAGTGAAAATCACCCAAACTGAATAGCACAAAGTAAAAGCAATTAAGAGTATACGTAAAGGGACCTCTGAGACAACATCAAGAATATTAACATGAGCATTACAGGGGCCCCAGAACGAGGAGAAGAGAGAAACGGGCAGATAACTTATTGGAGGATAGAGTAACTGATAACTTTCCTAACCTGGGGAAGGAAACACACATCCAGGTCCAGGAAAAACAGAGTCCCAAACAAGATGAAGACAAACAGGTCCACACCAAGACATATTATAAAGCTCCAAAAATTTAAAGAGTGATCACAGAGGCAGTGAAATAAAAGGGTCTAGTTATGTTCAAGGTATTCCCTTAAGACTGTCAGATGACTTCTGAGCACAATTTTCAAACTAGGAAGGAATGATAGGGTATAATCAATGGGCTAAAAAGAAAAAGTCTACAACAGGAATACTCTACCAGCAAAATTATTATTCAGAATTGCAGGAGAGGGCTTCCCTGATGTCACAGTGGTTGAGAATCTGCCTGCCAATGCAGGGGACACGGGTTCGGGCCCTGATCCAGGGAGATCCCACATGCCACAGAGCAACTAAGCCTGTGTGCCACAACTACTGAGCCTGTGCTCTAGAGCCCATGAGACACAACTACTGAGCCTGCTAGCCACAACTACTGAAGGCTGAGCACCTAGAGCCCATGTTGAACAACAAGAAGAGCTACTGCAATGAGAAGCCCATGCACCACAACGGCCCATGCACCACAACGAAGAGTAGCCTCCACTTGCCACAACTAGAGAAAAGCCCACGCACTGCAATGAAGACCTAATACAGCCAAAAATAAATAAATAAATAAAATTGTGGAGGAAAGAAAGAATTGAAGGAGAGATCAAGAGTTTCCCATATTAGCAAAAGCTAAAAGAGTTCATCACTAATAAACCAGCCTTATATGCAATGTTGAAGGAATTTACTTAAGCTTCAAAGAAGTCTCACTAATTATTGATAGTAACAAGAAAACAAACAAAAGTAAAAATCTCACTGAAAAACCTATACATAGAGTAAGGGTAATAGATCAAACATTTTTTTAGCTTCTGTAAAGAATAAAAGACAATAGTAGTATGTTTCTTTAAAAAAGAGAGGGCCCAAATAAATCAGAAATGAAAGCGATGATGTTACAACAGACACCACAGAAGTACAAAGTATCCTAAGATACACACAGGGTAACTCAGGGCTCAGACTGGACAGAGCCCAGGCTCCCTTCCACTGTACATGAGTTACAGGAGCCTCAGGAACTGAGGAGGGCGTCCCTGAGGGGAGGCACAAGGTAGAAGATGTTAGGCATTAACCTGACTGTATTTATGTTAAACCTGCCTGAACTACATTCACATGAGATTGTTTTGTCCTGAATGTACATTGGCACCTTTAGTCTGAACTGCAGATCTTTGGCTTCACCACCTCCACTGACAGCATTAGCTTCACCTGCTGTGGACTGTCTCCTATAGGATTTCTAGAACCACAAAGCATTGACGTTTCACAGGACACAGAGTCTGTGAGACTCCACTCAGTCTCAGAGTCTCAACCCCACTCAGAGACGTAGAGTCACAACAGAGACTCCACTCTTGGAGGACACACACAGTAGTGTGCACATCAGGACCCAAGGGAAGGGGCCGTGACCCCATAGGAGACTGAGCAGACCTACTTGCTAGTTTTAGAGGGTCTCCTGCAGAGGTGGGGGGTGACTGGGCCTCACCGTGCGGACAAGGACACTGGCAGCAGAAGTTCTGGGAAGTCCTCCTTAGCATGAGCCCTCCCAGAGTCCGCAGGTAGCCCCACCAAAGAGCCAGGTAGGCCATAGTTCTGGGTCACCTCAGGCCAAACAACAAACAGAGAGGGAATTCTGCCCCATGCATCAGCAGACAAGCGGATTAAAGTTTTATTGAGCTCTGCCCACCAGAGCAACACCCAGCTCTACCCACCACCAGTCCCTCACATCAGGAATGCTGCACAAGCCTCTAAGATAGACTCATCCAGCAGAGAGCAGATAGCAGAAGCAAGAAGAACTACAGTTCTTCAGCCTGTGGATGGAAAACCACATTCACAGAAAGATAGGCAAAATGAAAAGGCAGAGGAATTTGTACCAGATGAAGGAACAAGATAAAACCCCAGAAAAACAACTAAATGAGGTGGAGATAGGCAACCTTCCAGAAAAAGAATTCATAATAATGATAGTGAAGATCATCCAAGACCTTGGAAAAAGAATGGAGGCAAAGATCGAGAAGGTGCAAGAAATAGTTAACAAAGACCTAGAAGAATTAAAGAACAAACAAACAGAGATGAACAGTACAATAACTGAAATGAAAAACACACTAGAAGGGGGCTTCCCTGGTGGCGCAGTGGTTGAGAGTCCACCTGCCGATGCAGGGGACATGGGTCCGTGCCCTGGTCTGGTAAGATCCCACATGCCACGGAGCGGCTGGGCCTGTGAGCCATGGCTGCTGAGCCTGCACATCCAGAGCCTGTGCTCCACAATGCGAGACGCCACAAAAGTGAGAGGCCCGCGTACCGCAAAAAAAAAAAAAAAAAAAACACTAGAAGGAATCAATAGTAGAATAACTGAGGCAGAAGAACGGATAACTGTCTTGGAGACAGAAAGGTGGAATTCACTGCTGCAGAAAAGAATAAAGAAAAAAGAATGCAAAGAAATGAAGACAGCTTAAGAGACCTCTGGGATAACATTAAACGCAACAAAATTTGCATTATAGGGATCCCAGAAGGTGAAGAGAGAGAGAAAGGACCCGAGCAAATATTTGAAGAGATTATAGTCGAAATCTTCCCTAGCATGGGAAAGGAAATAGTAGCCACCCAAGTCCAGAAAGCACAGAGAGTCCCAGGCAGGATAAACCCAAGGAGAAAAATGCTGAGACACGTAATAATCAAACTGACAAAAATTGAAGACAAAGACAAATTATTGAAAGCCCAAGGGAAAAATGACAACATACAAGGGAACTCCCATAAGGTTAACAGCTGATTTCTCAGCAGAAACTCTACAAACCAGAAGGGAGTGGGCTGATATATTTAAAGTGATGAAAGGGAAGAACCTACAACCAAAAGAACTCTACCCAGCAAGATCTCATTCAGATTCAATGGAGAAATCAAAAGCTTTACAGACAAGCAAAAGCTAAGCGAACTCAGCACCACCAAACCAGCTCTACAACAAATGCTAAAGGAACCTATCTAAGTGGGAAACACAACAGAAGAAAAGAATCTACAAAAACAAACACATAACAATTAAGAAAATAGTAATAGGAATATACATATCAGTATTTACCTTAAATGTGAATGGATTAAATGCTCCAAACAAAAGACACAGTCTTGCTGAATGGATACAAAAACAAGGTCCATATATATGCAGTCTATAAGAGACCCATTTCAGACCTAGGGAAACCTACAGACTGAAAGTGAGGGGATGGAAAAGGGTATTCCATGCAAATGAAAATCAAAAGAAAGCTGGAGTAGCAATACTCATATCAGATACAATAGACTTTAAAATAAAGAGCGTTACAAGAGACAAGGAAGGACACTACGTAATGATCAAGGGATCAATCCAAGAAGAAGACATAACAATTATAAATATATATGTACCCAACATAGGAGCACCTCAATACATAAGGCAACTGCTAACAGCTATAAAAGAGAAAATCGACAGTAACACAATAATAGCAGGGGACTTTAACACTTTACTTACACCAATGGAGATCATCCGGACAGAAAATTAATAAGGAAACACAAACTTTAAATGACACAATAGACCAAATAGATTTAATTGATATTTATAGGACATTCCATCCAAAAACAGCAGATTACATGTTCTTCTCAACTTCACGCAGAACATTCTCCAGGATAGATCACATCTTGGGTCACAAATAAAGCCTCAGGAAATTTAATAAAACTGAAATCATATCAAGCATCTGTTCTGACCACAAGGTTATGAGATTAGAAATCAATTACAGGGAAAAAATATGTAAAAAACAGAAACACATGGAGGCTCAACAATACGTCACTAAATAACCAAGACATCACTGAAGAAAGAAAAGAGGAAATCAAAAACAACCTAGAGACGAATGACAACAAAAACATGATGATCCAAAACCTATGGGATGCAGCAAAAGCAGTCCTAAGAGGGAAGTTTATAGCAATACAAGCCTACCTCAAGAAACCAGAAAACTCTCAAATAAACAGTCTAACCTTACACCTAAAGGAATTAGAGAAAGAAGAAAGAAGCCCAAAGTTAGTAGAAGGAAAGAAATCATAAAGATCAGAGCAGAAATAAATGAAACAGAAACAAAGAAAACAATAGCAAAGATCAATAAAACTAAAAGCTGGTTCTTTGAGAAGATAAACAAAAATGATAAATCGTTAGCCAGACTCAAGGAAAAGAGGGAGGGGACTCAAATCAATAAAATCAGAAGTGAAAAAGGAGAAGTTGCAACAGACACCACAGAAATACAAAGCATCCTAAGAGACTTCTACAAGCAACTCTATGCCAATCAAATGGACAACCTGGAAGAAATGGACAAATTCTTAGAAAGGTATAACCTTCCAAGACTGAAAGAGGAACAAATAGAAAATATGAATAGACCAATCACAAGTAATGAAATTGAAACTGTGATTAAAAATCTTCCAACAAACAAAAGTTCAGAACCAGATGGCATCAGAGGTGAATTCTATCAAATATTGAGACAAGAGCTAACACCCAACCTTCTCAAACTCTTCAGAAATTTGCAGGGAAAGGAACACTCCCAAACTCATTCTATGACGCCACCATCACACTGATACCAAAACCAGACAATGATACTACAGAAAAAGAAAATTAGAGACCAATATCACTGATGAATATAGATGTAAAAATCCTCAACAAAATACTAGCAAACAGAATTGAACAACACATTAAAAGGATCACACACCATGATCAGGTGGGGTCTATCCCAGGAATGCAAGGGTTCTTCAATATACACAAATCAATCAATGTGATACACCATATTAACAAATTGTAGAATAAAAATATCATCTCAATAGAAGCAGGAAAAAATTTTGACAAAATTCAACACCCATTTATGATTAAAAATTCTCCAGAAAGTGAACATAGAGGGAATCTACCTCAACATAATAAAGGCCATATATGACAAACCCACAACAAACATCATTCTCAATGGTGAAAAACTACAAGAATTTCCTCTAAGATCAGGAACAAAACAAGGATGTCCACCCTCACCAGTATTATTCAACATAGTTTTGGAAGTCCTAGACACAGCAATCAGAGAAAAAAAAGAAATAAAAGGAACACAAATTGGAAAAGAAGTAAAATTTTCACTGTTTGCAAATGACATGATACTACACATAGTGAATCTTAAAGATGACACTAGAAGATTACTAGAGCTAAACAATGAATCTGGTAAAGTTGCAGGATACAAAGTTAATGCACAGAAATCTCTTGCATTCCTCTACACTAACAATGAAAGATGAGAAAGAGAAATTAAGGAAACAATCCCATACACCATTGCGACAAAAAGAATAAAATATGTAGTAATGAACCTACCTAGGGAGGTCAAAGTCCTATACTCAGAAAACTATAAGACACTGCTGAAAGAAATCAAAGATTATATAAACAGATGGGAGTATTAACCATACGCTTGGATTAGAAGAATCAATATTGTGAAAATGACTATACTACGCAAAGCAATCTACAGATTCAATGCAATCCCTATCAAATTATCAGTGGCATTTTCTACAGAACTAGAACAAAAAAACCTTAAAATTTGTATGGAGACACAAAACACCCCGAATAGCCAAATCAGTCTTGAGGGAAATTAAAAGAGCTGGAGGAATCAGACTTCCTGACTTCAGACTATACTACAAAGCTACAGTAATCAAGACTATATGGTACTGGCACCAAAACAGAAATATAGATCAATGGAACAGGATAGAAAGCCCAGAGATAAACCTACATACCTATGGCTAACTCATCTATGACAAAGGAGGCAAGGATAAACAATGGAGAAAAGATAGTCTCTTCAGTAAGTGGTGCTGGGAAAACTGGACAGTTACACATAGAAGAATGAAATTAGAACATCCATAACACCATACACAAAAATAAACTCCAAATAGATTAGAGATCTAAATGTTAAGACCAGACGCTATTAAACTCTTAGAAAAAAACATAGGCAGAACACCCTATGACATAAATCACAGCAAGATCCTATTTGACCCACCTCCTAGAGAAATGGAAATAAAAACAAAAATAAACAAATGGGACCTAATGAAACTTAAAAGCTTTTGCACAGCAAAGAAACACATAAAGAAGACGAAAAGACAACCCTCAGAATGGGAGAAAATCTTTTCAAATGAAGCAAATGACAAAGGATTAATCTCCAAAATTTACAAGCAGCTCATGTAGCTCAATATCACAAAAGCAAACAACCCAATCCAGGAATGGGCAGAAGACCTAAATAGACATTGCTCCACAGACGATATACAGGTTGCCAACAAACACATGAAAGGATGCTGAACATCACTAATCATTACAGAAATGTAAATCAAAACTACAGTGAGGTATCACTCACAGCAGTCAGAATGGCAATCATCAAAAAATCTACAAAAAATAAATGCTGGAGAGGCATTTATTGGAGAAAAGGGAACACTCTTTCAGTGTTAGTGGGAATGTAAATTGATATAGCCATTAGGGAGAACGGTATGGAGGTTCCTTAAAAAACTAAAAATAGAAGTACCATATGACCCAGCAATCCAACTCCTGGGCATTTACCCTGAGAGAACCATAATTCAAAAAGAGTTATGTTCAACAATGTTCATTGCAGCTCTATTTACAATAGCCAGGAGATGGAAGCAACCTAAGTGTCCATCGACTGATGAATCGATAAAGAATATCTGGCACATATATACAATGGAATATTACTCAGCCATAAAAAGAAACAAAACTGAGTTATTTGTAGTGAGACGGATGGACGTACAGACTGTCCTACACAGTAAAGTAAGTCAGAAAGAGAAAAACAAATAGCGTGTGCTAACACAGATATATGGAGTCTAAAGAAAAAAATGTTTATGAAGAACCTAGGGGCGGGAGAGGATTAAGGACACAGACGTACAGAAAGGACTTGAGCACACGGGGAGGGGGAAGGGTAAGCTGGGACAAAGTGAGAGAGTGGCATGGACATATATACATTACCAAATGTAACATCGATAGCTACTGGGAAGAAGCCACATAGCACAGGGAGATCAGCTCAGTGCTTTGTGAACACCTAAAGTGGTGGGATAGAGACAGTGAGAGAGAGATGCAAGAGGGAGGGGATATGGTGGTATATGTATAGCTGATTCACTTTGTTATACAGCAGAAACTAACGCATCATTGTAAAGCAATTATACGCCAATAAAGTTGTAAATTGAAAAAAAAAAAGAAAGCCCAGAGATAAACCTACATACCAATGGTCAATAATCTATGACACAGGAGACAAGACTATACAATGGAGAAAAGACAGTCTCTTCAACCAGTGGTTCTGGGAAAAATGGGCAGCTACATGTAAAAGAAGGAAATTAGAATACTCCCTAACACCATACAGAAAAATAAATTCAAAATGGATTAGAGACCTTAATGTAAGACCGGACAGTATAAAACTCTTAGAGGAAAAAATAGGAAGAATACTCTGACATACATCACAACAAGATCTTTTTTGATCCACCTCCTAGAGTAATGCAATAAAAAAGATAAACAAATGGGAACTAATGAAACATAAAAGCTTTTGCAAAGCAAAGGAAAGTAAAAACAAGACGAAAAGACAACTCTCAGAATGGGAGAATATATTTTCAAATGAAGCAACAGACAAAGGATTAATCTCCAATAATATATAAACAGCACATGCAGCTCAATATTAACAAGACCAAACAACCCAATACAAAAATGGCAGAAGATCTAAATAGACATTTATTCCAAGAAGAGAGAGAGATGGCCAAGAAGCACATGAAAAGTTTCTCAACATCACTAATTATTAGAGAAATGCAAATCAAAACTACAATGAGGTATCACCTCACACCTCTTAGAATGGACATCATCAGAAAATCTACAAACGACAAATGCTGGGGAGGGTGTGGAGAAAAGGAACCCTCTTCCACTATTGGTGGGAATGTAAATTGATACAGTCACTATGGAGAACAATATGGAGGTTCCTTAAAGAACTAAAAATAGAATTACCATATGATCCAGCAATCCCACTACTGGGCATATACCCAGAGAAAATCATAAATCAAAAAGACACATTCACCACAATGTTCATTGCAGCACTATTTACAATAGCCGGGTAATGGGAGCAACCTAAATGCACACAGACAGATGAATGGATAAAGATGTGGTACATATATAAAATGGAATGTTACTCAGCCATAAAAAGGAATGAAATTCGGTCATTTGTACAGGCGTCGATGGACCTAGAGACTGTCATACAGAGTGAAGTAAGACAGAAAGAGAAAAAGAAATATTGTATATTAATGCATATAGGTGGAACCAAGAAAAATGGAACAGATGAACTGGTTTGCAGGGCAGAAATAGAGACACAGATGTAGAGAACAAACGTATGGACACCAAGGGGGGAAAGCCGTGGGGGGGTAGTGCTGGGATGAATTGGGAGTTTGGGATTGACTTATATACACCCATATGTATAAAATCGATAACCAGAAAGAACCTGCTGTATAATAATAAAATTAAAAATTAAAAAAATAAATAAACATACAAAAAGTAAAACAGAAAAAAAGTTCTTCCATTCCCATACATGTATTTATATGAATGAATTATTTCCATGCTTCTATCTATAAATACAAAAAAGAGGAATAAAACCTACATTGAACCAAAAAAGAAAAAAAAAAAAGCAGAACCCACCAGTTATAAACAGGAAAACCCTATCAGGACACTTGCTCCAAAGGTAAAGAATCCTGAAGTTGGTCAGAGGTGGGTAATCGTCTCCCATGCAGTCAGGAGCCCCCCCACCCCCACAAGGAGCGTCCTCATTGCAAAGCTGGGGAACCATGCCGAGGCATCTCTGAGTAAACGTGAGCTGAGCTCCAGGCCAGCTGCTGCTGAACTGTTCCCACACTTCCCAGGTACAACCCCTGAATCTGTGCAAGGACTTGAAAGCCTAGAGGAAGGGTCATGGAGCCACACCAGCGACAGAACCCAGGCCGACTTGGTGCCTACAGGCCAAGCAGGATGGTCCTGGCCCCGGGCGCACTTCTGGAAGCTTTCCATTTCTCTGCCTGAGATACCCCTCCTGTCCCGGCCCCCACTGCTTTTTTCCTTACTCACCTCTGCCTGGGGAGAAATTCCAGCAGCAGATATGGGTGACACATCCTCTTCTTTAGCAGTTGGCAGCTTGGCAACTCCTGCAGAAAACCCAGCAGAGCCCCACTCACACCGGGCCACCCAAAAAACCGTGGCCCCTCACTCCCTCCCACCAGCCCAGCCCCGACACTGCTGACGGGGCAGAGAATATGGCGTCAGACACAACTGAAGGGGCTCTTGCTGCCTGGAGCGGTGTTTATATTGACCTCAAACCAGGCACACCTGGAGAGGGCTGGCCGGCAGTGTCAGGCTGCCCAGGTCAGCCAATCCTCGCCCCTCTGGGGCTCACAGCAGCAGAAAATGGACCTTGATGAACCGACCAGGTCCAAGGAACAGGTGTGGGCTCCTGAGAGTCAGGATAGACAAGGGGCTGCAGCTCTGGCTTGTTTTCTAATCATTTTATCTGGCCCATGAATGGGAGACAACTTCAAGAAGACCCTCTCCTAATGAGAGGAACCCAGGAGTCAGGGAGAGGAGGGGTGGTGGGTGGAGACAGAGGCCTGGTGCCCCGGCTGCAGTGGAAGTCTCTGGAAGACCAGGTGGAGGGAGGCCGCACAGAGTGACGCCCAGTGTCACAGACCTCTTGGAGCTGTTGTTTGTTAGTTCAGGTCATGCTCTGAGGTGCTCTGTGTCAGCCCTGAGCAACAGGTGAGCTGGGGGTGCTCTGCAATGGGGGCTATGTGCATGGTTCCTGTGTGCCCAGTCTTGCTGGGTACCTGCACAGGTGAGCTCCATATCCTGGGAGGGGCCTGACCACAAGAGCCCCGTGGGCTGCTGGGTACCTGCACAGGTGAGCTCCATATCCTGGGAGGGGCCTGACCATGAGAGCCCTGTGGGCTACTGGGTACTTGGTAAAGGACGTCAGGTCAGTGAAGCAACTGAGAATATACATCCAGTAGTTCCTAATTCCTACACACTGATGGTCATTCTACCATCCACCAGGACATGGTATTCTGTATTAGACTTAGATGATGTCTTCTTCTGTATTCCATTAGTCCCAGAGTCACAAGAAATTTTGAAGTAGCGAGGAGTCTAGCCGGTCTTATTGGCCGCCGTCACTGCAGTGTCTGTAGGTTTTTCTATGGTGACAGTGTGATATACGGTTCCCCCACCAAGGTACGGGTTAGGATTAGGGTACGGGTTAGGGTATGATTTAGGGTTAGGGTTATGGTTAGGATTAGCGTTAGGGAACGGATACAGTTTATGGTACCAGTTAGTGTACGACAACGGGTTTGGTTAGAATCCATGTTAGGGTGTAGGTTAGTGTTAGTATACGGGTTAGGATTAGGTTGTGGGTTAGGGGACGGTTTAGGGTTAGGTTTAGCGTTAGGGAAAGGGTACGGATTAGGTCACTGTTTAGGGTACGACAACGGTTTAGGGTACCTGTTAGGGTTAGTGTTACTGTTAGTGTACGTGTTACAATTAGGACTTGGGTAAGTATAAGGGTTAGGGTTAGGGTTAGGGTACGTGTTAGTGTTAGTGTTAGTGTATGGGTTATTATTATGGCACAGCTTAGTGTAAGGTTTAGGGTTAGGGTTAGGGAACGGGTACGGTTTTGGTTACAGTTTAGTGTATGACAACATCAGTCTTTGGGGGTTTATCCAGGCACATTCACCTCTAGTGTATAAAAGAGGAACACCACTGGCAGGAAGGTCTGTTTCCCTGGTTACAAGAATGGGGAAAGCAGAAATGCTGCCGCCAAATGGCCGTTGCCTGCAACAGCAGCTTTACAACCTGTGCTGATCGGCACTTCATATGCACAAGTACTCGAGGGCTGTAAATGAAACCTGCCCTCAAAATGTCTTCAGGGAGGTAATGGCCAAAATATTTCAAAATGTGGCACATATTTCAAGAAAACCATTTGAAGAGGTAAGCTGTACTCACAGTTTGAAGAAAATAAAGGACATGCCTGAAAGCTAAATTTCAAGGCATTATGAGACACATGCAAATCCAACCACAAAGAGGTATCAGCTCACAGCAGTCAGAATAAAAGTTAGTAGAAAAACTACAAACAATAAATGCTGAAGGGGTTATGGAGAAGTGCATACCCTCAACTTTAAATGGGACGTAACCTGGTAAGAGCCATTAATGGAACAGAATGGAGGTGCCTTTACAAGGTAAACAACTGTCTACCATATGATCCAGCAGGCCCACTACTTGGTCTAAAACCGAAGATGACAGAATTGGAAAGACACAGGCTGGCAAATGTGTATTGCAGCAGTATTACAATAGTCAAGACATGGAAGCAACCAAAAATTCCATCAACAGATGAGTGGACAAAGAAGAACTGGTACATGCACAGACCGAATATTAGCCAAGGAAAAAAATGACACAATGCCATTTGCAACACCGTGGATGAGTCTAGAAGTAATCACACAACTTGTTGTAAGTCAGAAAGTGAAAGACACATATACTATGATATCACTTATAGGTGTTACCTGAAAAGTGACACCAGTGAAGATATTTCCACAGAGCAAGGCAATCACAGATTTATTAAACAAACTTATGATTTACCAATGGAAAGGTGTGAGGATTGGATACATTAAGATATCGGGGTTAACAGAGCTATACAAACACAGGCGAAGTATATAATCACCAAAGACCTACATAATACCAAGAGAAGACTACTCAAGATTGTGTCGTAACCTACATGGGAAAAGGATCCAAAGAACAATAGATATATGTATATGTGTAAAACAACCACCTCTTGCACACCTAGAACAAGCAAAACATTGTAATCACACTTGCTGTGATAAAAAATGAAAATTAAATTTAAAAAACGAAGAAGTAGTGGGATATAACGTTAAGGGGCTTTTTCCTGGCACATTCCATTCTAATTTACAACCTAGAACGTGACTTTCATTAAGGCTCTGTTGCCCTAATAACCAGATTTGTTAAAGGAGAACTGTGCCTCTTTGTGGCCGTTTCACACAGCAGCAGCTCCAAACCCAGCAATAATGGTTACTTGATATTCAAAATAATTCCAGGCCTGTAAATGACACCTGCCCTCTAAACAAATCCGTGGTCACTAAATCGAGCAAGAATCTCAAAAGACGTGCATATTTCAAAACGACAATTTAAAGAGGCATATTTTACGCACATTTGGTATTCTTTCTTTTTCTCTCGTTTTTTTGTTAAAAAAAAGGGCAAGGAAAAATGCTCAACATCAGGAATTAATAAAGCCATGCAAATCCAGTCTACAGAAACGTTCACCTCACAGCCGTCAGAATGATCACCAGCAAAAAAGTCTACAACTTATAAATGGTGAAGGGGCTTTAGAGAACTGTGTACCCTCTAGCTGCTGGTGGGATGTAACCTGGTAAGAGACAGTACTGAAAACAGAATGGAGGTGTGTTTAAAGGTAAAACTTGAGCTACCATGTGATCTGGTAGGATCACTGATGGGCCTATCACCTGAGTAGACCAGAATCAAAGAGACACAGGCTGGCAATCCTGCACTGCAGCAACATGTATCATAGCCAAGACTTGGAAGAAACCAAAATGTCCATCAACAGAAAAATTCACCAAGAAGAAGTCGTCCTTGTACACAATGGAATATTAGCCATGGAAAAGCATGGAACAGTGCCATTGGCACCACCATAGAAGGATCTAGAGATAATCACCCAACTTGAAGTAAGAAAGAAAACGAAAGACAGATATCCTATTACATCACTTATAGGTGTTACATAAAAGTTGATACCCATGAAATAATTTCCAAGAGAAGGACACTCATAGATTCAGAAAACCAAATTATGTTTAACCAAATGGAAAGGTGTAAGGAATGTATGAATTAGGATATGGGGGTTAACAGACATGTACTTATATATATGAAATATATAATCACAAAATACCTATGGAATACCAAGAGAGGTCTACTCAAAACTCTGTAATAACCTACATGGGAAAGGATCCAAAGATGAATAGATCTATACATAGATATAATGAAGCAGATTCTGTTCAGCTAGAACACACACAACAATTTTCTCAAATTTGCTCTTATAATTAATAAAAATTAAATTTAAAAAAACAAACAAGAATTATGGAGATATAAGCTCTTGGGCGTTTGCCCTGACACATTCCACTCTAAATTGCAGCCTACAAACACGATTTCCAGGAAAGATCCGTTGCCCAAAAAACCCAGAATTGGAAACGTAGGAATGCTGTCACCTTGTGCCATTTCCCGCAAGAGCGGCTTTAAAACCACAGGTAACCATCACTTAACATTCACAAGGACTCACTCTGGGCTGCAAAGCACACCTGCCGTCAAAACTTGTACTGAGGCATGGAACGGCCAAAAAAATTCAAATCCGGCAAATTTTTCAAGGAGACAGTATGAAGAGGTAAGTTTTACTCACTATTTTTCAAATAAAAAAGAAAATGGATAAAAGCTCAACATCAGAAATTATTAGAGTCATGCAAATCTAGCCTACAAAAAGGTTTCAACTCACGCAAGTCAACTACCATCAGCCAAAAGTCTACAGACAATAAACGCTGAAGGTGTTTTAGAGAGCTGTGTATCCTCTAGCTGCTTGTGAGATGTCAAGTGGCAAGATCCGGTAATGAGAACAGAAAGGAGCTGCGTTTAAAAGTAAAAATTGAGATGTCATTCGATCCAACACGCCCACCACTGGGCCTATCACCTAAGCGCCGAATCGAGAAGACACACGCTGACAAACCTGTACTGAAGTAATACTGAAAATAGCCAGGACATGGAAGCAGCAAAAATGTCAGTTAACAGATGAATGGACAAAGAAGAAGTGGTACATGTACCTAATGGAAGATTAGCTTGCAAAAAAATGAACAATGTCGCTTTCATGACTACAGGTGAGTCTGGAAATAATCCTATTATGTGAAGTCAAAAGTGTATGATATATCTCCTATGATATAATTTATAGATGTTATCTTAAGATTCCTACCAATGAACATATTTCCAAAGGAAAAGCCACTCAGAGACGTATGAAACAAACTAATGGTTAAGCAAAATGAAAGGTGGGAGGATGAGTAAATTAGGATTATGGGGTTAACATACATACACTAATATATGTTATACGTATATAAACTTATAATATATAAAATATACAAATTATATAATCATTAATATATATAAATTATATAATCACCAAACACCTACCAAATACCAAGGGAGCTCTACTCAACACTCTATAATAACCTACATGGTAACAGGATCCAATGATGAACAGATATATGTATGAAAAATTGATCCTAATTGGTACATCCAGAGAATCACAACACTCTAATAAAATTTACTCCAATAGGGGCTTCCCTAGTGGCGCAGTGGTTGAGAATCTGCCTGCCAATGCAGGGGACACGGGTTCGAGCCCTGGTCTGGGAGGCTCCCACATGCCGTGGAGCAACTATGCCCATGAGCCACAACTACTGAGCTTGCGCGTCTGCAGCCTGTGCTCCACAACAAGAGAGGCCACAATAGTGAGAGGCCCACGCACCCCGATGAAGAGCGGTCCCCGCTTGCCGCAACTAGAGAAAGCCCTCGCACAGAAATGAAGACGCAACACAGCCAAAAATAAATAAATAAATATTAAAGGCAAAGGGGAAATTGTAGATCGAGGAAGAATCTAGTTTAAAAAAAATTTACTCCAATAAGAAACATAAAATAAATTTAGAAAACAAACGTAAGTAGGAGACATAAGCTTTTGGGAGTTTGTCCTGGGACATTCCACTACAATTTGCAACCTAGGACCACAACTTCAAGGAAGGCTCTCCTGTCCTTGTAACCAAAGTTGGGAATGTAGAAATCTGCCGCCTTGTGGTCAATTCCCGCAACAGCAGCTTTAATCTCAGTGCTATTGGTCACTTAATATTCACAAGGACTGCAGGGCTTTAAATGACACCTGCCCTCAAAAAATATCTTGCGGTCAGGAATGGACATTAATATACGAAACAGTAGGAAATCCGGAGAAGACAATTTCGAGAGGTAAATTTCCTCACAGTGTTTTTTTTTAAGGACGTGAAAAAATGTTCAACATCAAAAATTATTAGGGACATGCAAATTTAAACTACAGAAAGGTATCAGCTCACAATAGTCTGAATGGCCATCAGAGAAAAAGGTCTGCAAACAATAAATGCTGAATGGGATTCCGAGAATGGATACACTCATATGCTGTTGCTGGGATGTAAACTGGTAACAGCCACTAATCAGAACAGAATGAAGGTGCCTTTAACAGGTAAAAATTGAGCTACTATGTGATCCTGCCAAAACACTAATGGGCCTGTAACCTGAGAACACCAGAATTCAGAAATACCCAGGTACCCAAAAATGCTCTTCAGCGATACTTACAATAGCCAGACATGGATGCAAGCAAAATGTTCAAAAACAAATGAATGGGCAAAGAAGTGGTACATGTACACAATCGAATATTAGCCATGGAAATGATGAAACAATGCCTTTTCCATCACCTCTGATGAACCTAGGGGTAATCATACTACGTAAAGTAAGTCACAAAAGGAAAGACAAATATCCGATGACATCATTTACTAGGGTTATCTAGAAATTGATACCCATGAATATATTTCCACTGCGAAAGACCCATACAGACTTTGAAAAAGGTGAAAGGAATGGAAAAATTAGGATGTTGGGGTTAACATGCATTTAATAATTCATATAAAATATATAATCAAGAAGGACCTACTGGATGCCAAGGGAGGTCTACTCAACTCTCTCTAATGACCAACATGCGAAAGAACCTAAACCTGATTAGATATATGTATACATATGAATGAACCAGCTTCTTTACACCTAGAACAAACACAACATTGTAATCCAATTTACTCTGATAAGAAATAAAAAATAAATTAAACAAGAAGTAATGTGACACAAGATTTTGTGTATTTGTCCTGGCACTTTACACTCCAATTTACAATCTAGGAAGACGAATTCCACTAAACCAATGTTTTACCTAGCAATCAAGGTGAGTATGAATAAATTCCACTGCCTTGTTGCCCTTTCCTGCAACTGCAACTTTAAAAACAATGCTTATGGGTACTTAATATTCAGAAGAACTGTTGGGCTCTAAGTGACACCCACAATCAGGAAATGTCCACGGGTAGGTAAGCAAAATAAATTCCAAAGGAACAGACTTTCAAGATCCTATTTCAATAGGTAAATTTTACACTGTTTAAAAGAAAAGCACTCGAAAAGATGTTCTAATTCCTATATTATTAGCGTCATGGAAGTCAAAACTACAAGGAGGGATCACTTCACATGAGTAAGAATAGCCACCATTGAAACATCTACAAACAGTAAATGCTTGAGAGGTTGTAGAAAAAAGGCAACCCTCCTATGCTGCTGTTGGGATCTAACATGGTAACAGCCACTATAAATAAGAGTATGGAGGTGCCTTTACAAGGTAAATTTAGAGGTACCATATGATCCAGCTGTCCCACTCCCAGGCGTATAACAGGAGAAGACCAGAATTGGAAAACACACATGCACCCATATGTGTACCGCAGCACAATTTACAACGTCTAAGACATGGAAGCAACCAAAATATCCATCAGCAGATGGACGGCTAAAGAAGCGGTACATGTTCACAGTGAAATATTACTCAGAAATGAAAAGAATGAAGGAATGCCATTTGCAGCATCATAGATAGAATTACAGATAATCATACTAAGTGAAGTAAGTCAGAAAGAGAAAGTCAAATATCATATGATACTACTTATAGCTGAAATGTAAAAATTGATAGCAATGAACTAATTTACAAGAGAGAAACAGGGACTTTCCAGGTGGTGCAATGGTTAAGAATCTGAGCTTCCAATTCAGGGGGCATGGGTTCGACCCCTGGTGTTGGGAGAACTAATATCACACATGCCTTGCAGTACAGCCAAAAAAAAATAAAATAAAAGAGAGAGAAACAGACTCACAGACTTAGAAAACAAACTTATGCTTACCCAATGAGAAAGGTGGGTGGAAGGAATAAATCAATCAGGAGGCTGGGGAAAATATTTACACACTCATACATATAAAATAGATTATCAACAAGGACCTACTGCATAACAAAGGGAAGTCTACTCAACACTCTCTAATAACCTATATGGGAAAAGAATCTGAAGATGAATAGACATATGAATATACATAACTGAACAAGATTCTGTACGCCTACCACAAACAGAATATTTTAAATCAACTTTACTCCAATAAAAAAAGAAAAATTAAATTAAAACAAAAACAAGAAGTAACAAAACAGAAGATTTGGGGTGTTTGTTCTGCCACAGCCCACACTAATTTACAATCCAAGAGCCCGTCTTCCACAGTGGGTCTGGTTACCCAAGGAACCAGAGAGGGGCATGAAGGAAATCCTAACATCTGTGCCCATTTCCACAACAGCAACTTTAAAACATGTGCTTATGGGCACTTCATATTCACAAGGACTGCCAGGGTGTAAATGACACCTGCCCTTAACAAATGCCCTGTGGTAGTTATCGAGCAAAAATTCAAAATAGTCAGACTTTCAAAAACCCAATGTCAACTGTAACTTTTCCTCACAGTGTTTCAAAAAGACACACGCAAAGATGCTCAAAATCTCGAATTATTGGACAGACACATGCAAATCAAAACTACAACAAGGTATCACCTCACACAGTCAGAATGGCCATCATCAAAAAGTTTACAAACCATAAATGCTGGAGAGGACATGGAGAAAAGGGAACCCTCCTATGCTGTTGGTGTGATGTAAGCTGGTAAGAGCCACTATAAAGTACAGTATGGAGATGCCTTTTAAAAGTAAAAATAGAGCTACCATATCATCCAGCAGTCTTACTTCTGGGTGTACATCTGCAGAAAGCCAGAAATGAAAATGACAAATGCACCCAAACCCAAACATGCACTGCAGCACTGTTTACAATAGCCAAGACATGGAGGCAACCAAAATGTCCATCAACAGATGAATGGATAATGAAGAAGTTGTACATATACACAATCAAATAAATATTACTCAGAAATGATAAAGCGTGATCACCTCTAGGTCCATTCCTGTTGCTGCAAATGACATTATTTCATTCTAAGTGAAGTAAGTCAGATAGAAAAAGACAAGTATCATATGATATCACTTATAGTGGAGTCTAAAAAATGATAGAAATGAACAAATTTATAAAACAGAAACAAACCAACAGACTTCATATATCCTTCAGGGAGAAAAAATTTTAAATGTTTCCAATCACTAAATGTCAACCTGAAAAATGTAAGCAATAAATAACATTGTAAAGGTATTAATTCTCCCCAAATTAACCTATACCAGGCATTAGCAAACTAAACCTGGAGATCACATCCAGCCTATCACCTTCTTTTGTAAATTAAATTTAATGAATGATCCACAAGCAAACCCATAATGAGACGTCAGGTCACACCTCTCAACGTGGCTATTATTCCAAAGTATACAAATATGAAATGTTGTTCATGACATGGAGAAGGCAATCCTAGTACACTGGTGGTGGGATTGTAAGTTGGTACACCCACTATGAAAAGAATATGGAGGTCCTGATAAAAGCTAAAAGTAGAGCTATCATACTAGCCAGCAATTCCACTGCTTGGTATATGTCCAAAGAAAATGAAGACACCAATTTGACAAGATACATGCATCCCAATGTTCATAGCAGCATTATTTACAATTGCCAACATATGGAAGCAAACTAAATGTCCACCAACAGATGAGTGGATAAAGAAGATGTGGTATGTATACACAATAGACTATTACTCAGCCATTAAAAAGGATCAAATTCTGCCATTTGCAACAACATGGAGAGGCCTAGAATATGTATACCTACTTAAGTTAGAGAAGGACAAATACACTATGTTCTCACTTCTCTGTAGAATCTAAAAATGCAAGAAATGTATGTATGTAACAAAACAGAAATAGACTCACAGAGAACAAATTAGTGGTTACTGGTGGGGCGACTTAAAGGGGGAGGGGAAAACAGCAGTTTGTTTCTCTAAATCCAGTATCCCTATGTATGAAATAAACAAACAAGGATATATAGTACAACACAGGGAAATACAGACATTATTGTGTAATCACTTTAGTGGAACATGATCTATAAAAATATTCAATCCATATGTTGTACCCCTGAGACTAATGTAATATTGTAAATCAACTATACTTCAATTTAAATAATCCATAGGGTGGCTGAATGGATTAAAGAAAGTTCAATTATACTGTGTACAAGATATTCATGTTAACTTCTAATCCATATATAGCATAAAATTGAAAGATTGGGAACAAAATCCTCCATGAAAATGATACTTGACTGACTAGTCTATTCTGAGATAAAAAAGACTTGAAGTCAAACCTCTCAAAGGAAAGAAGGTTATCATATAATGATAAATGGATTAATTCATCAAGAAATCATGACAATTATAAATATGTATGTATCCAGCTTTGGAGCCTCTCAACATATAAAGAATATATTAGCCCACGTGAAGGGGAAAATGTGCAGAAATAAAATAATGGTAAGAAACGTCGATACCCAACTTTCAACACTGTATAGGTCATCCGGACATAATATCAATCAGGAAACACTGAACCTGAACACACACTTGATATCAAATGAACCTAACATACATCTACAGTATATTCCACTCAACAGCAGCAAACTTTCCATTGTTCTTAAGTACACATAGAACATTGCCTAGGGTAGATCCTATGTTAAGCCACAAAACAAGTCTTCAAAAATCCAAGAATATTGAAATCATATCAAGGATCATTTCCAACCACAATGGTATGAAACTGAAATTCAATATTAAAAAGAATAATTGAAAATTCAAGAACACTTAGAAATTGAACAATAAGCTCTTGAATAGCCAATGCATACAGGAATAAATCAAAACGGAAATTTAAAAGAAATCTTAAAGCAAACAAAATTGGAAACACAAAGTACCTAAATTTATGGAATACAGGAACAAGACTGCAATTCAAAGAGTTATGTTTACAGTAATAAATGCATATATTTTCAAAGAATTCTTGAGAGGGGATCAAGAGGATAGAGTAGGAAGATACTGAGCTCCCCTGCTGCCAAAGACACACCCAAATTACAACCACTTACACGGAAATTATCTCTGAAGACTAGCAGGGAATGTTTTCCACAACTAAAGATATAAGGAAGGAGAAACCACAAGGCAGGTAGGAGGACTGAGAACACAGTCTAATTGGAACCCACACATATAGCACAGTGACCCACAGCTGGAAGATATCACAATTGCATAGGTCCTCCACATGGAGGGAAGGGTATGAGCCTGGCATTAGGCTGCTCAGCCCAGGGTTCCTGCACTGGAAGAAAAGAACACAGCAGGTCTGGCTTTGAAAACTTGCAGGGCTTATTTTCAGGAAATCTGGAGACTAAAGGAAACTGAGACTGCTCTCATAGGGCACACACAAATCTCACATGTTCTCAGTCCCTGTGCAGAGCCAATAGAGTGAAAGACACGTGTGCCAGACCCACTTGCTAATCTCGGAGAGCTTCTTGGAAAGGCAAGAGGCAACTGGGACTCCCACTAGGAACTGAGACATGGGCAAGCAACATTTTAGAATCTTCCCTGGAACTGATTAGAATCAGGGGCCTGCCCCACTTACCACCATGCCCATAGCACTCCCGCACCAGAAGGCCTCACAGCCAGACACACTGGGGGCCTACGCTGTCCACCTGTGCACCTGGAGCACCACACAGCCACCCATAATGGAGGGCTGCCTTGGATATCAGCACACCCATGGCAATCAATCACATACTGCAGGGGCTCACAGCCATTTAGGCCAGGGTCCAATACCACCTACCAGCTTGTCTACAGCAGTTGGCCCTGCCCTAAGAGAAAGGTGTGTGCAGCCCACACAGGGGACACCCCTGGAGCATGTGGCTCTGCTGGCCAGAGGACAATGTGCTGCTGGGCCCTATCAGTCATCTCCTATATAAGGCCACTTCTCTGAGACCCGGGAATGTAACAACCTGAACCTAATGAATAAAGATGTACAGAGAATTAGGAAACATAAGGAAATAGAGGAATACGTTACAAATGAAGTAACAAGACACGACATCAGACAAAGAACTGAATAAAACAGGGATAAGCATTCTACCCGATAAAAAAAAGTGTTCACAGTAATGATTATAAAGACGCTCACCCAAGTGAGGAGAAGAATAGATAGACATAGTGAGAATTTCAACAGAGTAATAACATGTCAAAAAGAACAAAACAGTGAACAATACAATAAAAGAGATTAAAACACACACACATGTACATGAGAGAAGCCACATTATACTGTAGGATACAGAAGAACAGATCAGTGAAATGGAAAACAGAGTAGTGAAAATCACCCAAACTGAATAGCACAAAGTAAAAGCAATTAAGAGTATACGTAAAGGGACCTCTGAGACAACATCAAGAATATTAACATGAGCATTACAGGGGCCCCAGAACGAGGAGAAGAGAGAAACGGGCAGATAACTTATTGGAGGATAGAGTAACTGATAACTTTCCTAACCTGGGGAAGGAAACACACATCCAGGTCCAGGAAAAACAGAGTCCCAAACAAGATGAAGACAAACAGGTCCACACCAAGACATATTATAAAGCTCCAAAAATTTAAAGAGTGATCACAGAGGCAGTGAAATAAAAGGGTCTAGTTATGTTCAAGGTATTCCCTTAAGACTGTCAGATGACTTCTGAGCACAATTTTCAAACTAGGAAGGAATGATAGGGTATAATCAATGGGCTAAAAAGAAAAAGTCTACAACAGGAATACTCTACCAGCAAAATTATTATTCAGAATTGCAGGAGAGGGCTTCCCTGATGTCACAGTGGTTGAGAATCTGCCTGCCAATGCAGGGGACACGGGTTCGGGCCCTGATCCAGGGAGATCCCACATGCCACAGAGCAACTAAGCCTGTGTGCCACAACTACTGAGCCTGTGCTCTAGAGCCCATGAGACACAACTACTGAGCCTGCTAGCCACAACTACTGAAGGCTGAGCACCTAGAGCCCATGTTGAACAACAAGAAGAGCTACTGCAATGAGAAGCCCATGCACAACAACGGCCCATGCACCACAACGAAGAGCAGCCTCCACTTGCCACAACTAGAGAAAAGCCCACGCACTGCAATGAAGACCTAATACAGCCAAAAATAAATAAATAAATAAAATTGTGGAGGAAAGAAAGAATTGAAGGAGAGATCAAGAGTTTCCCATATTAGCAAAAGCTAAAAGAGTTCATCACTAATAAACCAGCCTTATATGCAATGTTGAAGGAATTTACTTAAGCTTCAAAGAAGTCTCACTAATTATTGATAGTAACAAGAAAACAAACAAAAGTAAAAATCTCACTGAAAAACCTATACATAGAGTAAGGGTAATAGATCAAACATTTTTTTAGCTTCTGTAAAGAATAAAAGACAATAGTAGTATGTTTCTTTAAAAAAGAGAGGGCCCAAATAAATCAGAAATGAAAGCGATGATGTTACAACAGACACCACAGAAGTACAAAGTATCCTAAGATACACACAGGGTAACTCAGGGCTCAGACTGGACAGAGCCCAGGCTCCCTTCCACTGTACATGAGTTACAGGAGCCTCAGGAACTGAGGAGGGCGTCCCTGAGGGGAGGCACAAGGTAGAAGATGTTAGGCATTAACCTGACTGTATTTATGTTAAACCTGCCTGAACTACATTCACATGAGATTGTTTTGTCCTGAATGTACATTGGCACCTTTAGTCTGAACTGCAGATCTTTGGCTTCACCACCTCCACTGACAGCATTAGCTTCACCTGCTGTGGACTGTCTCCTATAGGATTTCTAGAACCACAAAGCATCGACGTTTCACAGGACACAGAGTCTGTGAGACTCCACTCAGTCTCAGAGTCTCAACCCCACTCAGAGACGTAGAGTCACAACAGAGACTCCACTCTTGGAGGACACACACAGTAGTGTGCACATCAGGACCCAAGGGAAGGGGCAGTGACCCCATAGGAGACTGAGCAGACCTACTTGCTAGTTTTAGAGGGTCTCCTGCAGAGGTGGGGGGTGACTGGGCCTCACCGTGCGGACAAGGACACTGGCAGCAGAAGTTCTGGGAAGTCCTCCTTAGCATGAGCCCTCCCAGAGTCCGCAGGTAGCCCCACCAAAGAGCCAGGTAGGCCATAGTTCTGGGTCACCTCAGGCCAAACAACAAACAGAGAGGGAATTCTGCCCCATGCATCAGCAGACAAGCGGATTAAAGTTTTATTGAGCTCTGCCCACCAGAGCAACACCCAGCTCTACCCACCACCAGTCCCTCACATCAGGAATGCTGCACAAGCCTCTAAGATAGACTCATCCAGCAGAGAGCAGATAGCAGAAGCAAGAAGAACTACAGTTCTTCAGCCTGTGGATGGAAAACCACATTCACAGAAAGATAAGCAAAATGAAAAGGCAGAGGAATTTGTACCAGATGAAGGAACAAGATAAAACCCCAGAAAAACAACTAAATGAGGTGGAGATAGGCAACCTTCCAGAAAAAGAATTCATAATAATGATAGTGAAGATCATCCAAGACCTTGGAAAAAGAATGGAGGCAAAGATCGAGAAGGTGCAAGAAATAGTTAACAAAGACCTAGAAGAATTAAAGAACAAACAAACAGAGATGAACAGTACAATAACTGAAATGAAAAACACACTAGAAGGGGGCTTCCCTGGTGGCGCAGTGGTTGAGAGTCCACCTGCCGATGCAGGGGACATGGGTCCGTGCCCTGGTCTGGTAAGATCCCACATGCCACGGAGCGGCTGGGCCTGTGAGCCATGGCTGCTGAGCCTGCACATCCAGAGCCTGTGCTCCACAATGCGAGACGCCACAAAAGTGAGAGGCCCGCGTACCGCAAAAAAAAAAAAAAAAACACTAGAAGGAATCAATAGTAGAATAACTGAGGCAGAAGAACGGATAACTGTCCTGGAGACAGAAAGGTGGAATTCACTGCTGCAGAAAAGAATAAAGAAAAAAGAATGCAAAGAAATGAAGACAGCTTAAGAGACCTCTGGGATAACATTAAACGCAACAAAATTTGCATTACAGGGATCCCAGAAGGTGAAGAGAGAGAGAAAGGACCCGAGCATATATTTGAAGAGATTATAGTCGAAATCTTCCCTAGCATGGGAAAGGAAATAGTAGCCACCCAAGTCCAGAAAGCACAGAGAGTCCCAGGCAGGATAAACCCAAGGAGAAAAATGCCGAGACACGTAATAATCAAACTGACAAAAATTGAAGACAAAGACAAATTATTGAAAGCCCAAGGGAAAAATGACAACATACAAGGGAACTCCCATAAGGTTAACAGCTGATTTCTCAGCAGAAACTCTACAAACCAGAAGGGAGTGGGCTGATATATTTAAAGTGATGAAAGGGAAGAACCTACAACCAAAAGAACTCTACCCAGCAAGATCTCATTCAGATTCAATGGAGAAATCAAAAGCTTTACAGACAAGCAAAAGCTAAGCGAACTCAGCACCACCAAACCAGCTCTACAACAAATGCTAAAGGAACCTATCTAAGTGGGAAACACAACAGAAGAAAAGAATCTACAAAAACAAACACATAACAATTAAGAAAATAGTAATAGGAATATACATATCAGTATTTACCTTAAATGTGAATGGATTAAATGCTCCAAACAAAAGACACAGTCTTGCTGAATGGATACAAAAACAAGGTCCATATATATGCAGTCTATAAGAGACCCATTTCAGACCTAGGGAAACCTACAGACTGAAAGTGAGGGGATGGAAAAGGGTATTCCATGCAAATGAAAATCAAAAGAAAGCTGGAGTAGCAATACTCATATCAGATACAATAGACTTTAAAATAAAGAGCGTTACAAGAGACAAGGAAGGACACTACGTAATGATCAAGGGATCAATCCAAGAAGAAGACATAACAATTATAAATATATATGTACCCAACATAGGAGCACCTCAATACATAAGGCAACTGCTAACAGCTATAAAAGAGAAAATCGACAGTAACACAATAATAGCAGGGGACTTTAACACTTTACTTACACCAATGGAGATCATCCGGACAGAAAATTAATAAGGAAACACAAACTTTAAATGACACAATAGACCAAATAGATTTAATTGATATTTATAGGACATTCCATCCAAAAACAGCAGATTACATGTTCTTCTCAACTTCACGCAGAACATTCTCCAGGATAGATCACATCTTGGGTCACAAATAAAGCCTCAGGAAATTTAATAAAACTGAAATCATATCAAGCATCTGTTCTGACCACAAGGTTATGAGATTAGAAATCAATTACAGGGAAAAAATATGTAAAAAACAGAAACACATGGAGGCTCAACAATACGTCACTAAATAACCAAGACATCACTGAAGAAAGAAAAGAGGAAATCAAAAACAACCTAGAGACGAATGACAACAAAAACATGATGATCCAAAACCTATGGGATGCAGCAAAAGCAGTCCTAAGAGGGAAGTTTATAGCAATACAAGCCTACCTCAAGAAACCAGAAAACTCTCAAATAAACAGTCTAACCTTACACCTAAAGGAATTAGAGAAAGAAGAAAGAAGCCCAAAGTTAGTAGAAGGAAAGAAATCATAAAGATCAGAGCAGAAATAAATGAAACAGAAACAAAGAAAACAATAGCAAAGATCAATAAAACTAAAAGCTGGTTCTTTGAGAAGATAAACAAAAATGATAAATCGTTAGCCAGACTCAAGGAAAAGAGGGAGGGGACTCAAATCAATAAAATCAGAAGTGAAAAAGGAGAAGTTGCAACAGACACCACAGAAATACAAAGCATCCTAAGAGACTTCTACAAGCAACTCTATGCCAATCAAATGGACAACCTGGAAGAAATGGACAAATTCTTAGAAAGGTATAACCTTCCAAGACTGAAAGAGGAACAAATAGAAAATATGAATAGACCAATCACAAGTAATGAAATTGAAACTGTGATTAAAAATCTTCCAACAAACAAAAGTCCAGAACCAGATGGCATCAGAGGTGAATTCTATCAAATATTGAGACAAGAGCTAACACCCAACCTTCTCAAACTCTTCAGAAATTTGCAGGGAAAGGAACACTCCCAAACTCATTCTATGACGCCACCATCACACTGATACCAAAACCAGACAATGATACTACAGAAAAAGAAAATTAGAGACCAATATCACTGATGAATATAGATGTAAAAATCCTCAACAAAATACTAGCAAACAGAATTGAACAACACATTAAAAGGATCACACACCATGATCAGGTGGGGTCTATCCCAGGAATGCAAGGGTTCTTCAATATACACAAATCAATCAATGTGATACACCATATTAACAAATTGTAGAATAAAAATATCATCTCAATAGAAGCAGGAAAAAATTTTGACAAAATTCAACACCCATTTATGATTAAAAATTCTCCAGAAAGTGAACATAGAGGGAATCTACCTCAACATAATAAAGGCCATATATGACAAACCCACAACAAACATCATTCTCAATGGTGAAAAACTACAAGAATTTCCTCTAAGATCAGGAACAAAACAAGGATGTCCACCCTCACCAGTATTATTCAACATAGTTTTGGAAGTCCTAGACACAGCAATCAGAGAAAAAAAAGAAATAAAAGGAACACAAATTGGAAAAGAAGTAAAATTTTCACTGTTTGCAAATGACATGATACTACACATAGTGAATCTTAAGGATGACACTAGAAGATTACTAGAGCTAAACAATGAATCTGGTAAAGTTGCAGGATACAAAGTTAATGCACAGAAATCTCTTGCATTCCTCTACACTAACAATGAAAGATGAGAAAGAGAAATTAAGGAAACAATCCCATACACCATTGCGACAAAAAGAATAAAATATGTAGTAATGAACCTACCTAGGGAGGTCAAAGTCCTATACTCAGAAAACTATAAGACACTGCTGAAAGAAATCAAAGATTATATAAACAGATGGGAGTATTAACCATACGCTTGGATTAGAAGAATCAATATTGTGAAAATGACTATACTACGCAAAGCAATCTACAGATTCAATGCAATCCCTATCAAATTATCAGTGGCATTTTCTACAGAACTAGAACAAAAAAACCTTAAAATTTGTATGGAGACACAAAACACCCCGAATAGCCAAATCAGTCTTGAGGGAAATTAAAAGAGCTGGAGGAATCAGACTTCCTGACTTCAGACTATACTACAAAGCTACAGTAATCAAGACTATATGGTACTGGCACCAAAACAGAAATATAGATCAATGGAACAGGATAGAAAGCCCAGAGATAAACCTACATACCTATGGCTAACTCATCTATGACAAAGGAGGCAAGGATAAACAATGGAGAAAAGATAGACTCTTCAGTAAGTGGTGCTGGGAAAACTGGACAGTTACACATAGAAGAATGAAATTAGAACATCCATAACACCATACACGAAAATAAACTCCAAATAGATTAGAGATCTAAATGTTAAGACCAGACGCTATTAAACTCTTAGAAGAAAACATAGGCAGAACACTCTATGACATAAATCACAGCAAGATCCTATTTGACCCACCTCCTAGAGAAATGGAAATAAAAACAAAAATAAACAAATGGGACCTAATGAAACTTAAAAGCTTTTGCACAGCAAAGAAACACATAAAGAAGACGAAAAGACAACCCTCAGAATGGGAGAAAATCTTTTCAAATGAAGCAAATGACAAAGGATTAATCTCCAAAATTTACAAGCAGCTCATGTAGCTCAATATCACAAAAGCAAACAACCCAATCCAGGAATGGGCAGAAGACCTAAATAGACATTGCTCCACAGACGATATACAGGTTGCCAACAAACACATGAAAGGATGCTGAACATCACTAATCATTACAGAAATGTAAATCAAAACTACAGTGAGGTATCACTCACAGCAGTCAGAATGGCAATCATCAAAAAATCTACAAAAAATAAATGCTGGAGAGGCATTTATTGGAGAAAAGGGAACACTCTTTCAGTGTTAGTGGGAATGTAAATTGATATAGCCATTAGGGAGAACGGTATGGAGGTTCCTTAAAAAACTAAAAATAGAAGTACCATATGACCCAGCAATCCAACTCCTGGGCATTTACCCTGAGAGAACCATAATTCAAAAAGAGTTATGTTCAACAATGTTCATTGCAGCTCTATTTACAATAGCCAGGAGATGGAAGCAACCTAAGTGTCCATCGACTGATGAATCGATAAAGAATATCTGGCACATATATACAATGGAATATTACTCAGCCATAAAAAGAAACAAAACTGAGTTATTTGTAGTGAGACGGATGGACGTACAGACTGTCCTACACAGTAAAGTAAGTCAGAAAGAGAAAAACAAATAGCGTGTGCTAACACAGATATATGGAGTCTAAAGAAAAAAATGTTTATGAAGAACCTAGGGGCGGGAGAGGATTAAGGACACAGACGTACAGAAAGGACTTGAGCACACGGGGAGGGGGAAGGGTAAGCTGGGACAAAGTGAGAGAGTGGCATGGACATATATACATTACCAAATGTAACATCGATAGCTACTGGGAAGAAGCCACATAGCACAGGGAGATCAGCTCAGTGCTTTGTGAACACCTAAAGTGGTGGGATAGAGACAGTGAGAGAGAGATGCAAGAGGGAGGGGATATGGTGGTATATGTATAGCTGATTCACTTTGTTATACAGCAGAAACTAACGCATCATTGTAAAGCAATTATACGCCAATAAAGTTGTAAATTGAAAAAAAAAAAGAAAGCCCAGAGATAAACCTACATACCAATGGTCAATAATCTATGACACAGGAGACAAGACTATACAATGGAGAAAAGACAGTCTCTTCAACCAGTGGTTCTGGGAAAAATGGGCAGCTACATGTAAAAGAAGGAAATTAGAATACTCCCTAACACCATACAGAAAAATAAATTCAAAATGGATTAGAGACCTTAATGTAAGACCGGACAGTATAAAACTCTTAGAGGAAAAAATAGGAAGAATACTCTGACATACATCACAACAAGATCTTTTTTGATCCACCTCCTAGAGTAATGCAATAAAAAAGATAAACAAATGGGAACTAATGAAACATAAAAGCTTTTGCAAAGCAAAGGAAAGTAAAAACAAGACGAAAAGACAACTCTCAGAATGGGAGAATATATTTTCAAATGAAGCAACAGACAAAGGATTAATCTCCAATAATATATAAACAGCACATGCAGCTCAATATTAACAAGACCAAACAACCCAATACAAAAATGGCAGAAGATCTAAATAGACATTTATTCCAAGAAGAGAGAGAGATGGCCAAGAAGCACATGAAAAGTTTCTCAACATCACTAATTATTAGAGAAATGCAAATCAAAACTACAATGAGGTATCACCTCACACCTCTTAGAATGGACATCATCAGAAAATCTACAAACGACAAATGCTGGGGAGGGTGTGGAGAAAAGGAACCCTCTTCCACTATTGGTGGGAATGTAAATTGATACAGTCACTATGGAGAACAATATGGAGGTTCCTTAAAGAACTAAAAATAGAATTACCATATGATCCAGCAATCCCACTACTGGGCATATACCCAGAGAAAATCATAAATCAAAAAGACACATTCACCACAATGTTCATTGCAGCACTATTTACAATAGCCGGGTAATGGGAGCAACCTAAATGCACACAGACAGATGAATGGATAAAGATGTGGTACATATATAAAATGGAATGTTACTCAGCCATAAAAAGGAATGAAATTCGGTCATTTGTACAGGCGTCGATGGACCTAGAGACTGTCATACAGAGTGAAGTAAGACAGAAAGAGAAAAAGAAATATTGTATATTAATGCATATAGGTGGAACCAAGAAAAATGGAACAGATGAACTGGTTTGCAGGGCAGAAATAGAGACATAGATGTAGAGAACAAACGTATGGACACCAAGGGGGGAAAGCCGTGGGGGGGTAGTGCTGGGATGAATTGGGAGTTTGGGATTGACTTATATACACCCATATGTATAAAATCGATAACCAGAAAGAACCTGCTGTATAATAATAAAATTAAAAATTAAAAAAATAAATAAACATACAAAAAGTAAAACAGAAAAAAAGTTCTTCCATTCCCATACATGTATTTATATGAATGAATTATTTCCATGCTTCTATCTATAAATACAAAAAAGAGGAATAAAACCTACATTGAACCAAAAAAGAAAAAAAAAAAAAGCAGAACCCACCAGTTATAAACAGGAAAACCCTATCAGGACACTTGCTCCAAAGGTAAAGAATCCTGAAGTTGGTCAGAGGTGGGTAATCGTCTCCCATGCAGTCAGGAGCCCCCCCACCCCCACAAGGAGCGTCCTCATTGCAAAGCTGGGGAACCATGCCGAGGCATCTCTGAGTAAACGTGAGCTGAGCTCCAGGCCAGCTGCTGCTGAACTGTTCCCACACTTCCCAGGTACAACCCCTGAATCTGTGCAAGGACTTGAAAGCCTAGAGGAAGGGTCATGGAGCCACACCAGCGACAGAACCCAGGCCGACTTGGTGCCTACAGGTCAAGCAGGATGGTCCTGGCCCCGGGCGCACTTCTGGAAGCTTTCCATTTCTCTGCCTGAGATACCCCTCCTGTCCCGGCCCCCACTGCTTTTTTCCTTACTCACCTCTGCCTGGGGAGAAATTCCAGCAGCAGATATGGGTGACACATCCTCTTCTTTAGCAGTTGGCAGCTTGGCAACTCCTGCAGAAAACCCAGCAGAGCCCCACTCACACCGGGCCACCCAAAAAACCGTGGCCCCTCACTCCCTCCCACCAGCCCAGCCCCGACACTGCTGACGGGGCAGAGAATATGGCGTCAGACACAACTGAAGGGGCTCTTGCTGCCTGGAGCGGTGTTTATATTGACCTCAAACCAGGCACACCTGGAGAGGGCTGGCCGGCAGTGTCAGGCTGCCCAGGTCAGCCAATCCTCGCCCCTCTGGGGCTCACAGCAGCAGAAAATGGACCTTGATGAACCGACCAGGTCCAAGGAACAGGTGTGGGCTCCTGAGAGTCAGGATAGACAAGGGGCTGCAGCTCTGGCTTGTTTTCTAATCATTTTATCTGGCCCATGAATGGGAGACAACTTCAAGAAGACCCTCTCCTAATGAGAGGAACCCAGGAGTCAGGGAGAGGAGGGGTGGTGGGTGGAGACAGAGGCCTGGTGCCCCGGCTGCAGTGGAAGTCTCTGGAAGACCAGGTGGAGGGAGGCCGCACAGAGTGACGCCCAGTGTCACAGACCTCTTGGAGCTGTTGTTTGTTAGTTCAGGTCGTGCTCTGAGGTGCTCTGTGTCAGCCCTGAGCAACAGGTGAGCTGGGGGTGCTCTGCAATGGGGGCTATGTGCATGGTTCCTGTGTGCCCAGTCTTGCTGGGTACCTGCACAGGTGAGCTCCATATCCTGGGAGGGGCCTGACCACAAGAGCCCCGTGGGCTGCTGGGTACCTGCACAGGTGAGCTCCATATCCTGGGAGGGGCCTGACCATGAGAGCCCTGTGGGCTACTGGGTACTTGGTAAAGGACGTCAGGTCAGTGAAGCAACTGAGAATATACATCCAGTAGTTCCTAATTCCTACACACTGATGGTCATTCTACCATCCACCAGGACATGGTATTCTGTATTAGACTTAGATGATGTCTTCTTCTGTATTCCATTAGTCCCAGAGTCACAAGAAATTTTGAAGTAGCGAGGAGTCTAGCCGGTCTTATTGGCCGCCGTCACTGCAGTGTCTGTAGGTTTTTCTATGGTGACAGTGTGATATACGGTTCCCCCACCAAGGTACGGGTTAGGATTAGGGTACGGGTTAGGGTATGATTTAGGGTTAGGGTTATGGTTAGGATTAGCGTTAGGGAACGGATACAGTTTATGGTACCAGTTAGTGTACGACAACGGGTTTGGTTAGAATCCATGTTAGGGTGTAGGTTAGTGTTAGTATACGGGTTAGGATTAGGTTGTGGGTTAGGGGACGGTTTAGGGTTAGGTTTAGCGTTAGGGAAAGGGTACGGATTAGGTCACTGTTTAGGGTACGACAACGGTTTAGGGTACCTGTTAGGGTTAGTGTTACTGTTAGTGTACGTGTTACAATTAGGACTTGGGTAAGTATAAGGGTTAGGGTTAGGGTTAGGGTACGTGTTAGTGTTAGTGTTAGTGTATGGGTTATTATTATGGCACAGCTTAGTGTAAGGTTTAGGGTTAGGGTTAGGGAACGGGTACGGTTTTGGTTACAGTTTAGTGTATGACAACATCAGTCTTTGGGGGTTTATCCAGGCACATTCACCTCTAGTGTATAAAAGAGGAACACCACTGGCAGGAAGGTCTGTTTCCCTGGTTACAAGAATGGGGAAAGCAGAAATGCTGCCGCCAAATGGCCGTTGCCTGCAACAGCAGCTTTACAACCTGTGCTGATCGGCACTTCATATGCACAAGTACTCGAGGGCTGTAAATGAAACCTGCCCTCAAAATGTCTTCAGGGAGGTAATGGCCAAAATATTTCAAAATGTGGCACATATTTCAAGAAAACCATTTGAAGAGGTAAGCTGTACTCACAGTTTGAAGAAAATAAAGGACATGCCTGAAAGCTAAATTTCAAGGCATTATGAGACACATGCAAATCCAACCACAAAGAGGTATCAGCTCACAGCAGTCAGAATAAAAGTTAGTAGAAAAACTACAAACAATAAATGCTGAAGGGGTTATGGAGAAGTGCATACCCTCAACTTTAAATGGGACGTAACCTGGTAAGAGCCATTAATGGAACAGAATGGAGGTGCCTTTACAAGGTAAACAACTGGCTACCATATGATCCAGCAGGCCCACTACTTGGTCTAAAACCGAAGATGACAGAATTGGAAAGACACAGGCTGGCAAATGTGCATTGCAGCGGTATTACAATAGTCAAGACATGGAAGCAACCAAAAATTCCATCAACAGATGAGTGGACAAAGAAGAACTGGTACATGCACAGACCGAATATTAGCCAAGGAAAAAAATGACACAATGCCATTTGCAACACCGTGGATGAGTCTAGAAGTAATCACACAACTTGTCGTAAGTCAGAAAGTGAAAGACACATATACTATGATATCACTTATAGGTGTTACCTGAAAAGTGACACCAGTGAAGATATTTCCACAGAGCAAGGCAATCACAGATTTATTAAACAAACTTATGATTTACCAATGGAAAGGTGTGAGGATTGGATACATTAAGATATCGGGGTTAACAGAGCTATACAAACACAGGCGAAGTATATAATCACCAAAGACCTACATAATACCAAGAGAAGACTACTCAAGATTGTGTCGTAACCTACATGGGAAAAGGATCCAAAGAACAATAGATATATGTATATGTGTAAAACAACCACCTCTTGCACACCTAGAACAAGCAAAACATTGTAATCACACTTGCTGTGATAAAAAATGAAAATTAAATTTAAAAAACGAAGAAGTAGTGGGATATAACGTTAAGGGGCTTTTTCCTGGCACATTCCATTCTAATTTACAACCTAGAACGTGACTTTCATTAAGGCTCTGTTGCCCTAATAACCAGATTTGTTAAAGGAGAACTGTGCCTCTTTGTGGCCGTTTCACACAGCAGCAGCTCCAAACCCAGCAATAATGGTTACTTGATATTCAAAATAATTCCAGGCCTGTAAATGACACCTGCCCTCTAAACAAATCCGTGGTCACTAAATCGAGCAAGAATCTCAAAAGACGTGCATATTTCAAAACGACAATTTAAAGAGGCATATTTTACGCACATTTGGTATTCTTTCTTTTTCTCTCGTTTTTTTGTTAAAAAAAAGGGCAAGGAAAAATGCTCAACATCAGGAATTAATAAAGCCATGCAAATCCAGTCTACAGAAACGTTCACCTCACAGCCGTCAGAATGATCACCAGCAAAAAAGTCTACAACTTATAAATGGTGAAGGGGCTTTAGAGAACTGTGTACCCTCTAGCTGCTGGTGGGATGTAACCTGGTAAGAGACAGTACTGAAAACAGAATGGAGGTGTGTTTAAAGGTAAAACTTGAGCTACCATGTGATCTGGTAGGATCACTGATGGGCCTATCACCTGAGTAGACCAGAATCAAAGAGACACAGGCTGGCAATCCTGCACTGCAGCAACATGTATCATAGCCAAGACTTGGAAGAAACCAAAATGTCCATCAACAGAAAAATTCACCAAGAAGAAGTCGTCCTTGTACACAATGGAATATTAGCCATGGAAAAGCATGGAACAGTGCCATTGGCACCACCATAGAAGGATCTAGAGATAATCACCCAACTTGAAGTAAGAAAGAAAACGAAAGACAGATATCCTATTACATCACTTATAGGTGTTACATAAAAGTTGATACCCATGAAATAATTTCCAAGAGAAGGACACTCATAGATTCAGAAAACCAAATTATGTTTAACCAAATGGAAAGGTGTAAGGAATGTATGAATTAGGATATGGGGGTTAACAGACATGTACTTATATATATGAAATATATAATCACAAAATACCTATGGAATACCAAGAGAGGTCTACTCAAAACTCTGTAATAACCTACATGGGAAAGGATCCAAAGATGAATAGATCTATACATAGATATAATGAAGCAGATTCTGTTCAGCTAGAACACACACAACAATTTTCTCAAATTTGCTCTTATAATTAATAAAAATTAAATTTAAAAAAACAAACAAGAATTATGGAGATATAAGCTCTTGGGCGTTTGCCCTGACACATTCCACTCTAAATTGCAGCCTACAAACACGATTTCCAGGAAAGATCCGTTGCCCAAAAAACCCAGAATTGGAAACGTAGGAATGCTGTCACCTTGTGCCATTTCCCGCAAGAGCGGCTTTAAAACCACAGGTAACCATCACTTAACATTCACAAGGACTCACTCTGGGCTGTAAAGCACACCTGCCGTCAAAACTTGTACTGAGGCATGGAACGGCCAAAAAAATTCAAATCCGGCAAATTTTTCAAGGAGACAGTATGAAGAGGTAAGTTTTACTCACTATTTTTCAAATAAAAAAGAAAATGGATAAAAGCTCAACATCAGAAATTATTAGAGTCATGCAAATCTAGCCTACAAAAAGGTTTCAACTCACGCAAGTCAACTACCATCAGCCAAAAGTCTACAGACAATAAACGCTGAAGGTGTTTTAGAGAGCTGTGTATCCTCTAGCTGCTTGTGAGATGTCAAGTGGCAAGATCCGGTAATGAGAACAGAAAGGAGCTGCGTTTAAAAGTAAAAATTGAGATGTCATTCGATCCAACACGCCCACCACTGGGCCTATCACCTAAGCGCCAAATCGAGAAGACACACGCTGACAAACCTGTACTGAAGTAATACTGAAAATAGCCAGGACATGGAAGCAGCAAAAATGTCAGTTAACAGATGAATGGACAAAGAAGAAGTGGTACATGTACCTAATGGAAGATTAGCTTGCAAAAAAATGAACAATGTCGCTTTCATGACTACAGGTGAGTCTAGAAATAATCCTATTATGTGAAGTCAAAAGTGTATGATATATCTCCTATGATATAATTTATAGATGTTATCTTAAGATTCCTACCAATGAACATATTTCCAAAGGAAAAGCCACTCAGAGACGTATGAAACAAACTAATGGTTAAGCAAAATGAAAGGTGGGAGGATGAGTAAATTAGGATTATGGGGTTAACATACATACACTAATATATGTTATACGTATATAAACTTATAATATATAAAATATACAAATTATATAATCATTAATATATATAAATTATATAATCACCAAACACCTACCAAATACCAAGGGAGCTCTACTCAACACTCTATAATAACCTACATGGTAACAGGATCCAATGATGAACAGATATATGTATGAAAAATTGATCCTAATTGGTACATCCAGAGAATCACAACACTCTAATAAAATTTACTCCAATAGGGGCTTCCCTAGTGGCGCAGTGGTTGAGAATCTGCCTGCCAATGCAGGGGACACGGGTTCGAGCCCTGGTCTGGGAGGCTCCCACATGCCGTGGAGCAACTATGCCCATGAGCCACAACTACTGAGCTTGCGCGTCTGCAGCCTGTGCTCCACAACAAGAGAGGCCACAATAGTGAGAGGCCCACGCACCCCGATGAAGAGCGGTCCCCGCTTGCCGCAACTAGAGAAAGCCCTCGCACAGAAATGAAGACGCAACACAGCCAAAAATAAATAAATAAATATTAAAGGCAAAGGGGAAATTGTAGATCGAGGAAGAATCTAGTTTAAAAAAATTTACTCCAATAAGAAACATAAAATAAATTTAGAAAACAAACGTAAGTAGGAGACATAAGCTTTTGGGAGTTTGTCCTGGGACATTCCACTACAATTTGCAACCTAGGACCACAACTTCAAGGAAGGCTCTCCTGTCCTTGTAACCAAAGTTGGGAATGTAGAAATCTGCCGCCTTGTGGTCAATTCCCGCAACAGCAGCTTTAATCTCAGTGCTATTGGTCACTTAATATTCACAAGGACTGCAGGGCTTTAAGTGACACCTGCCCTCAAAAAATATCTTGCGGTCAGGAATGGACATTAATATACGAAACAGTAGGAAATCCGGAGAAGACAATTTCGAGAGGTAAATTTCCTCACAGTGTTTTTTTTTAAGGACATGAAAAAATGTTCAACATCAAAAATTATTAGGGACATGCAAATTTAAACTACAGAAAGGTATCAGCTCACAATAGTCTGAATGGCCATCAGAGAAAAATGTCTGCAAACAATAAATGCTGAATGGGATTCCGAGAATGGATACACTCATATGCTGTTGCTGGGATGTAAACTGGTAACAGCCACTAATCAGAACAGAATGAAGGTGCCTTTAACAGGTAAAAATTGAGCTACTATGTGATCCTGCCAAAACACTAATGGGCCTGTAACCTGAGAACACCAGAATTCAGAAATACCCAGGTACCCAAAAATGCTCTTCAGCGATACTTACAATAGCCAGACATGGATGCAAGCAAAATGTTCAAAAACAAATGAATGGGCAAAGAAGTGGTACATGTACACAATCGAATATTAGCCATGGAAATGATGAAACAATGCCTTTTCCATCACCACTGATGAACCTAGGGGTAATCATACTACGTAAAGTAAGTCACAAAAGGAAAGACAAATATCCGATGACATCATTTACTAGGGTTATCTAGAAATTGATACCCATGAATATATTTCCACTGCGAAAGACCCATACAGACTTTGAAAAAGGTGAAAGGAATGGAAAAATTAGGATGTTGGGGTTAACATGCATTTAATAATTCATATAAAATATATAATCAAGAAGGACCTACTGGATGCCAAGGGAGGTCTACTCAACTCTCTCTAATGACCAACATGCGAAAGAACCTAAACCTGATTAGATATATGTATACATATGAATGAACCAGCTTCTTTACACCTAGAACAAACACAACGTTGTAATCCAATTTACTCTGATAAGAAATAAAAAATAAATTAAACAAGAAGTAATGTGACACAAGATTTTGTGTATTTGTCCTGGCACTTTACACTCCAATTTACAATCTAGGAAGATGAATTCCACTAAACCAATGTTTTACCTAGCAATCAAGGTGAGTATGAATAAATTCCACTGCCTTGTTGCCCTTTCCTGCAACTGCAACTTTAAAAACAATGCTTATGGGTACTTAATATTCAGAAGAACTGTTGGGCTCTAAGTGACACCCACAATCAGGAAATGTCCACGGGTAGGTAAGCAAAATAAATTCCAAAGGAACAGACTTTCAAGATCCTATTTCAATAGGTAAATTTTACACTGTTTAAAAGAAAAGCACTCGAAAAGATGTTCTAATTCCTATATTATTAGCGTCATGGAAGTCAAAACTACAAGGAGGGATCACTTCACATGAGTAAGAATAGCCACCATTGAAACACCTACAAACAGTAAATGCTTGAGAGGTTGTAGAAAAAAGGCAACCCTCCTATGCTGCTGTTGGGATCTAACATGGTAACAGCCACTATAAATAAGAGTATGGAGGTGCCTTTACAAGGTAAATTTAGAGGTACCATATGATCCAGCTGTCCCACTCCCAGGCGTATAACAGGAGAAGACCAGAATTGGAAAACACACATGCACCCATATGTGTACCGCAGCACAATTTACAACGTCTAAGACATGGAAGCAACCAAAATATCCATCAGCAGATGGACGGCTAAAGAAGCGGTACATGTTCACAGTGAAATATTACTCAGAAATGAAAAGAATGAAGGAATGCCATTTGCAGCATCATAGATAGAATTACAGATAATCATACTAAGTGAAGTAAGTCAGAAAGAGAAAGTCAAATATCATATGATACTACTTATAGCTGAAATGTAAAAATTGATAGCAATGAACTAATTTACAAGAGAGAAACAGGGACTTTCCAGGTGGTGCAATGGTTAAGAATCTGAGCTTCCAATTCAGGGGGCATGGGTTCGACCCCTGGTGTTGGGAGAACTAATATCACACATGCCTTGCAGTACAGCCAAAAAAAAATAAAATAAAAGAGAGAGAAACAGACTCACAGACTTAGAAAACAAACTTATGCTTACCCAATGAGAAAGGTGGGTGGAAGGAATAAATCAATCAGGAGGCTGGGGAAAATATTTACACACTCATACATATAAAATAGATTATCAACAAGGACCTACTGCATAACAAAGGGAAGTCTACTCAACACTCTCTAATAACCTATATGGGAAAAGAATCTGAAGATGAATAGACATATGAATATACATAACTGAACAAGATTCTGTACGCCTACCACAAACAGAATATTTTAAATCAACTTTACTCCAATAAAAAAAGAAAAATTAAATTAAAACAAAAACAAGAAGTAACAAAACAGAAGATTTGGGGTGTTTGTTCTGCCACAGCCCACACTAATTTACAATCCAAGAGCCCGTCTTCCACAGTGGGTCTGGTTACCCAAGGAACCAGAGAGGGGCATGAAGGAAATCCTAACATCTGTGCCCATTTCCACAACAGCAACTTTAAAACATGTGCTTATGGGCACTTCATATTCACAAGGACTGCCAGGGTGTAAATGACACCTGCCCTTAACAAATGCCCTGTGGTAGTTATCGAGCAAAAATTCAAAATAGTCAGACTTTCAAAAACCCAATGTCAACTGTAACTTTTCCTCACAGTGTTTCAAAAAGACACACGCAAAGATGCTCAAAATCTCGAATTATTGGACAGACACATGCAAATCAAAACTACAACAAGGTATCACCTCACACAGTCAGAATGGCCATCATCAAAAAGTTTACAAACCATAAATGCTGGAGAGGACATGGAGAAAAGGGAACCCTCCTATGCTGTTGGTGTGATGTAAGCTGGTAAGAGCCACTATAAAGTACAGTATGGAGATGCCTTTTAAAAGTAAAAATAGAGCTACCATATCATCCAGCAGTCTTACTTCTGGGTGTACATCTGCAGAAAGCCAGAAATGAAAATGACAAATGCACCCAAACCCAAACATGCACTGCAGCACTGTTTACAATAGCCAAGACATGGAGGCAACCAAAATGTCCATCAACAGATGAATGGATAATGAAGAAGTTGTACATATACACAATCAAATAAATATTACTCAGAAATGATAAAGCGTGATCACCTCTAGGTCCATTCCTGTTGCTGCAAATGACATTATTTCATTCTAAGTGAAGTAAGTCAGATAGAAAAAGACAAGTATCATATGATATCACTTATAGTGGAGTCTAAAAAATGATAGAAATGAACAAATTTATAAAACAGAAACAAACCAACAGACTTCATATATCCTTCAGGGAGAAAAAATTTTAAATGTTTCCAATCACTAAATGTCAACCTGAAAAATGTAAGCAATAAATAACATTGTAAAGGTATTAATTCTCCCCAAATTAACCTATACCAGGCATTAGCAAACTAAACCTGGAGATCACATCCAGCCTATCACCTTCTTTTGTAAATTAAATTTAATGAATGATCCACAAGCAAACCCATAATGAGACGTCAGGTCACACCTCTCAACGTGGCTATTATTCCAAAGTATACAAATATGAAATGTTGTTCATGACATGGAGAAGGCAATCCTAGTACACTGGTGGTGGGATTGTAAGTTGGTACACCCACTATGAAAAGAATATGGAGGTCCTGATAAAAGCTAAAAGTAGAGCTATCATACTAGCCAGCAATTCCACTGCTTGGTATATGTCCAAAGAAAATGAAGACACCAATTTGACAAGATACATGCATCCCAATGTTCATAGCAGCATTATTTACAATTGCCAACATATGGAAGCAAACTAAATGTCCACCAACAGATGAGTGGATAAAGAAGATGTGGTATGTATACACAATAGACTATTACTCAGCCATTAAAAAGGATCAAATTCTGCCATTTGCAACAACATGGAGAGGCCTAGAATATGTATACCTACTTAAGTTAGAGAAGGACAAATACACTATGTTCTCACTTCTCTGTAGAATCTAAAAATGCAAGAAATGTATGTATGTAACAAAACAGAAATAGACTCACAGAGAACAAATTAGTGGTTACTGGTGGGGCGACTTAAAGGGGGAGGGGAAAACAGCAGTTTGTTTCTCTAAATCCAGTATCCCTATGTATGAAATAAACAAACAAGGATATATAGTACAACACAGGGAAATACAGACATTATTGTGTAATCACTTTAGTGGAACATGATCTATAAAAATATTCAATCCATATGTTGTACCCCTGAGACTAATGTAATATTGTAAATCAACTATACTTCAATTTAAATAATCCATAGGGTGGCTGAATGGATTAAAGAAAGTTCAATTATACTGTGTACAAGATATTCATGTTAACTTCTAATCCATATATAGCATAAAATTGAAAGATTGGGAACAAAATCCTCCATGAAAATGATACTTGACTGACTAGTCTATTCTGAGATAAAAAAGACTTGAAGTCAAACCTCTCAAAGGAAAGAAGGTTATCATATAATGATAAATGGATTAATTCATCAAGAAATCATGACAATTATAAATATGTATGTATCCAGCTTTGGAGCCTCTCAACATATAAAGAATATATTAGCCCACGTGAAGGGGAAAATGTGCAGAAATAAAATAATGGTAAGAAACGTCGATACCCAACTTTCAACACTGTATAGGTCATCCGGACATAATATCAATCAGGAAACACTGAACCTGAACACACACTTGATATCAAATGAACCTAACATACATCTACAGTATATTCCACTCAACAGCAGCAAACTTTCCATTGTTCTTAAGTACACATAGAACATTGCCTAGGGTAGATCCTATGTTAAGCCACAAAACAAGTCTTCAAAAATCCAAGAATATTGAAATCATATCAAGGATCATTTCCAACCACAATGGTATGAAACTGAAATTCAATATTAAAAAGAATAATTGAAAATTCAAGAACACTTAGAAATTGAACAATAAGCTCTTGAATAGCCAATGCATACAGGAATAAATCAAAACGGAAATTTAAAAGAAATCTTAAAGCAAACAAAATTGGAAACACAAAGTACCTAAATTTATGGAATACAGGAACAAGACTGCAATTCAAAGAGTTATGTTTACAGTAATAAATGCATATGTTTTCAAAGAATTCTTGAGAGGGGATCAAGAGGATAGAGTAGGAAGATACTGAGCTCCCCTGCTGCCAAAGACACACCCAAATTACAACCACTTACACGGAAATTATCTCTGAAGACTAGCAGGGAATGTTTTCCACAACTAAAGATATAAGGAAGGAGAAACCACAAGGCAGGTAGGAGGACTGGGAACACAGTCTAATTGGAACCCACACATATAGCACAGTGACCCACAGCTGGAAGATATCACAATTGCATAGGTCCTCCACATGGAGGGAAGGGTATGAGCCTGGCATTAGGCTGCTCAGCCCAGGGTTCCTGCACTGGAAGAAAAGAACACAGCAGGTCTGGCTTTGAAAACTTGCAGGGCTTATTTTCAGGAAATCTGGAGACTAAAGGAAACTGAGACTGCTCTCATAGGGCACACACAAATCTCACATGTTCTCAGTCCCTGTGCAGAGCCAATAGAGTGAAAGACACGTGTGCCAGACCCACTTGCTAATCTCGGAGAGCTTCTTGGAAAGGCAAGAGGCAACTGGGACTCCCACTAGGAACTGAGACATGGGCAAGCAACATTTTAGAATCTTCCCTGGAACTGATTAGAATCAGGGGCCTGCCCCACTTACCACCATGCCCATAGCACTCCCGCACCAGAAAGCCTCACAGCCAGACACACTGGGGGCCTACGCTGTCCACCTGTGCACCTGGAGCACCACACAGCCACCCATAATGGAGGGCTGCCTTGGATATCAGCACACCCATGGCAATCAATCACATACTGCAGGGGCTCACAGCCATTTAGGCCAGGGTCCAATACCACCTACCAGCTTGTCTACAGCAGTTGGCCCTGCCCTAAGAGAAAGGTGTGTGCAGCCCACACAGGGGACACCCCTGGAGCATGTGGCTCTGCTGGCCAGAGGACAATGTGCTGCTGGGCCCTATCAGTCATCTCCTATATAAGGCCACTTCTCTGAGACCCGGGAATGTAACAACCTGAACCTAATGAATAAAGATGTACAGAGGATTAGGAAACATAAGGAAATAGAGGAATACGTTACAAATGAAGTAACAAGACACGACATCAGACAAAGAACTGAATAAAACAGGGATAAGCATTCTACCCGATAAAAAAAAGTGTTCACAGTAATGATTATAAAGACGCTCACCCAAGTGAGGAGAAGAATAGATAGACATAGTGAGAATTTCAACAGAGTAATAACATGTCAAAAAGAACAAAACAGTGAACAATACAATAAAAGAGATTAAAACACACACACATGTACATGAGAGAAGCCACATTATACTGTAGGATACAGAAGAACAGATCAGTGAAATGGAAAACAGAGTAGTGAAAATCACCCAAACTGAATAGCACAAAGTAAAAGCAATTAAGAGTATACGTAAAGGGACCTCTGAGACAACATCAAGAATATTAACATGAGCATTACAGGGGCCCCAGAACGAGGAGAAGAGAGAAACGGGCAGATAACTTATTGGAGGATAGAGTAACTGATAACTTTCCTAACCTGGGGAAGGAAACACACATCCAGGTCCAGGAAAAACAGAGTCCCAAACAAGATGAAGACAAACAGGTCCACACCAAGACATATTATAAAGCTCCAAAAATTTAAAGAGTGATCACAGAGGCAGTGAAATAAAAGGGTCTAGTTATGTTCAAGGTATTCCCTTAAGACTGTCAGATGACTTCTGAGCACAATTTTCAAACTAGGAAGGAATGATAGGGTATAATCAATGGGCTAAAAAGAAAAAGTCTACAACAGGAATACTCTACCAGCAAAATTATTATTCAGAATTGCAGGAGAGGGCTTCCCTGATGTCACAGTGGTTGAGAATCTGCCTGCCAATGCAGGGGACACGGGTTCGGGCCCTGATCCAGGGAGATCCCACATGCCACAGAGCAACTAAGCCTGTGTGCCACAACTACTGAGCCTGTGCTCTAGAGCCCATGAGACACAACTACTGAGCCTGCTAGCCACAACTACTGAAGGCTGAGCACCTAGAGCCCATGTTGAACAACAAGAAGAGCTACTGCAATGAGAAGCCCATGCACAACAACGGCCCATGCACCACAACGAAGAGTAGCCTCCACTTGCCACAACTAGAGAAAAGCCCACGTACTGCAATGAAGACCTAATACAGCCAAAAATAAATAAATAAATAAATAAAATTGTGGAGGAAAGAAAGAATTGAAGGAGAGATCAAGAGTTTCCCATATTAGCAAAAGCTAAAAGAGTTCATCACTAATAAACCAGCCTTATATGCAATGTTGAAGGAATTTACTTAAGCTTCAAAGAAGCCTCACTAATTATTGATAGTAACAAGAAAACAAACAAAAGTAAAAATCTCACTGAAAAACCTATACATAGAGTAAGGGTAATAGATCAAACATTTTTTTAGCTTCTGTAAAGAATAAAAGACAATAGTAGTATGTTTCTTTAAAAAAGAGAGGGCCCAAATAAATCAGAAATGAAAGCGATGATGTTACAACAGACACCACAGAAGTACAAAGTATCCTAAGATACACACAGGGTAACTCAGGGCTCAGACTGGACAGAGCCCAGGCTCCCTTCCACTGTACATGAGTTACAGGAGCCTCAGGAACTGAGGAGGGCGTCCCTGAGGGGAGGCACAAGGTAGAAGATGTTAGGCATTAACCTGACTGTATTTATGTTAAACCTGCCTGAACTACATTCACATGAGATTGTTTTGTCCTCAATGTACATTGGCACCTTTAGTCTGAACTGCAGATCTTTGGCTTCACCACCTCCACTGACAGCATTAGCTTCACCTGCTGTGGACTGTCTCCTATAGGATTTCTAGAACCACAAAGCATCGACGTTTCACAGGACACAGAGTCTGTGAGACTCCACTCAGTCTCAGAGTCTCAACCCCACTCAGAGACGTAGAGTCACAACAGAGACTCCACTCTTGGAGGACACACACAGTAGTGTGCACATCAGGACCAAGGGAAGGGGCCGTGACCCCATAGGAGACTGAGCAGACCTACTTGCTAGTTTTAGAGGGTCTCCTGCAGAGGTGGGGGGTGACTGGGCCTCACCGTGCGGACAAGGACACTGGCAGCAGAAGTTCTGGGAAGTCCTCCTTAGCATGAGCCCTCCCAGAGTCCGCAGGTAGCCCCACCAAAGAGCCAGGTAGGCCATAGTTCTGGGTCACCTCAGGCCAAACAACAAACAGAGAGGGAATTCTGCCCCATGCATCAGCAGACAAGCGGATTAAAGTTTTATTGAGCTCTGCCCACCAGAGCAACACCCAGCTCTACCCACCACCAGTCCCTCACATCAGGAATGCTGCACAAGCCTCTAAGATAGACTCATCCAGCAGAGAGCAGATAGCAGAAGCAAGAAGAACTACAGTTCTTCAGCCTGTGGATGGAAAACCACATTCACAGAAAGATAGGCAAAATGAAAAGGCAGAGGAATTTGTACCAGATGAAGGAACAAGATAAAACCCCAGAAAAACAACTAAATGAGGTGGAGATAGGCAACCTTCCAGAAAAAGAATTCATAATAATGATAGTGAAGATCATCCAAGACCTTGGAAAAAGAATGGAGGCAAAGATCGAGAAGGTGCAAGAAATAGTTAACAAAGACCTAGAAGAATTAAAGAACAAACAAACAGAGATGAACAGTACAATAACTGAAATGAAAAACACACTAGAAGGGGGCTTCCCTGGTGGCGCAGTGGTTGAGAGTCCACCTGCCGATGCAGGGGACATGGGTCCGTGCCCTGGTCTGGTAAGATCCCACATGCCACGGAGCGGCTGGGCCTGTGAGCCATGGCTGCTGAGCCTGCACATCCAGAGCCTGTGCTCCACAATGCGAGACGCCACAAAAGTGAGAGGCCCGCGTACCGCAAAAAAAAAAAAAAAAAACACTAGAAGGAATCAATAGTAGAATAACTGAGGCAGAAGAACGGATAACTGTCCTGGAGACAGAAAGGTGGAATTCACTGCTGCAGAAAAGAATAAAGAAAAAAGAATGCAAAGAAATGAAGACAGCTTAAGAGACCTCTGGGATAACATTAAACGCAACAAAATTTGCATTATAGGGATCCCAGAAGGTGAAGAGAGAGAGAAAGGACCCGAGCATATATTTGAAGAGATTATAGTCGAAATCTTCCCTAGCATGGGAAAGGAAATAGTAGCCACCCAAGTCCAGAAAGCACAGAGAGTCCCAGGCAGGATAAACCCAAGGAGAAAAATGCCGAGACACGTAATAATCAAACTGACAAAAATTGAAGACAAAGACAAATTATTGAAAGCCCAAGGGAAAAATGACAACATACAAGGGAACTCCCATAAGGTTAACAGCTGATTTCTCAGCAGAAACTCTACAAACCAGAAGGGAGTGGGCTGATATATTTAAAGTGATGAAAGGGAAGAACCTACAACCAAAAGAACTCTACCCAGCAAGATCTCATTCAGATTCAATGGAGAAATCAAAAGCTTTACAGACAAGCAAAAGCTAAGCGAACTCAGCACCACCAAACCAGCTCTACAACAAATGCTAAAGGAACCTATCTAAGTGGGAAACACAACAGAAGAAAAGAATCTACAAAAACAAACACATAACAATTAAGAAAATAGTAATAGGAATATACATATCAGTATTTACCTTAAATGTGAATGGATTAAATGCTCCAAACAAAAGACACAGTCTTGCTGAATGGATACAAAAACAAGGTCCATATATATGCAGTCTATAAGAGACCCATTTCAGACCTAGGGAAACCTACAGACTGAAAGTGAGGGGATGGAAAAGGGTATTCCATGCAAATGAAAATCAAAAGAAAGCTGGAGTAGCAATACTCATATCAGATACAATAGACTTTAAAATAAAGAGCGTTACAAGAGACAAGGAAGGACACTACGTAATGATCAAGGGATCAATCCAAGAAGAAGACATAACAATTATAAATATATATGTACCCAACATAGGAGCACCTCAATACATAAGGCAACTGCTAACAGCTATAAAAGAGAAAATCGACAGTAACACAATAATAGCAGGGGACTTTAACACTTTACTTACACCAATGGAGATCATCCGGACAGAAAATTAATAAGGAAACACAAACTTTAAATGACACAATAGACCAAATAGATTTAATTGATATTTATAGGACATTCCATCCAAAAACAGCAGATTACATGTTCTTCTCAACTTCACGCAGAACATTCTCCAGGATAGATCACATCTTGGGTCACAAATAAAGCCTCAGGAAATTTAATAAAACTGAAATCATATCAAGCATCTGTTCTGACCACAAGGTTATGAGATTAGAAATCAATTACAGGGAAAAAATATGTAAAAAACAGAAACACATGGAGGCTCAACAATACGTCACTAAATAACCAAGACATCACTGAAGAAAGAAAAGAGGAAATCAAAAACAACCTAGAGACGAATGACAACAAAAACATGATGATCCAAAACCTATGGGATGCAGCAAAAGCAGTCCTAAGAGGGAAGTTTATAGCAATACAAGCCTACCTCAAGAAACCAGAAAACTCTCAAATAAACAGTCTAACCTTACACCTAAAGGAATTAGAGAAAGAAGAAAGAAGCCCAAAGTTAGTAGAAGGAAAGAAATCATAAAGATCAGAGCAGAAATAAATGAAACAGAAACAAAGAAAACAATAGCAAAGATCAATAAAACTAAAAGCTGGTTCTTTGAGAAGATAAACAAAAATGATAAATCGTTAGCCAGACTCAAGGAAAAGAGGGAGGGGACTCAAATCAATAAAATCAGAAGTGAAAAAGGAGAAGTTGCAACAGACACCACAGAAATACAAAGCATCCTAAGAGACTTCTACAAGCAACTCTATGCCAATCAAATGGACAACCTGGAAGAAATGGACAAATTCTTAGAAAGGTATAACCTTCCAAGACTGAAAGAGGAACAAATAGAAAATATGAATAGACCAATCACAAGTAATGAAATTGAAACTGTGATTAAAAATCTTCCAACAAACAAAAGTCCAGAACCAGATGGCATCAGAGGTGAATTCTATCAAATATTGAGACAAGAGCTAACACCCAACCTTCTCAAACTCTTCAGAAATTTGCAGGGAAAGGAACACTCCCAAACTCATTCTATGACGCCACCATCACACTGATACCAAAACCAGACAATGATACTACAGAAAAAGAAAATTAGAGACCAATATCACTGATGAATATAGATGTAAAAATCCTCAACAAAATACTAGCAAACAGAATTGAACAACACATTAAAAGGATCACACACCATGATCAGGTGGGGTCTATCCCAGGAATGCAAGGGTTCTTCAATATACACAAATCAATCAATGTGATACACCATATTAACAAATTGTAGAATAAAAATATCATCTCAATAGAAGCAGGAAAAAATTTTGACAAAATTCAACACCCATTTATGATTAAAAATTCTCCAGAAAGTGAACATAGAGGGAATCTACCTCAACATAATAAAGGCCATATATGACAAACCCACAACAAACATCATTCTCAATGGTGAAAAACTACAAGAATTTCCTCTAAGATCAGGAACAAAACAAGGATGTCCACCCTCACCAGTATTATTCAACATAGTTTTGGAAGTCCTAGACACAGCAATCAGAGAAAAAAAAGAAATAAAAGGAACACAAATTGGAAAAGAAGTAAAATTTTCACTGTTTGCAAATGACATGATACTACACATAGTGAATCTTAAGGATGACACTAGAAGATTACTAGAGCTAAACAATGAATCTGGTAAAGTTGCAGGATACAAAGTTAATGCGCAGAAATCTCTTGCATTCCTCTACACTAACAATGAAAGATGAGAAAGAGAAATTAAGGAAACAATCCCATACACCATTGCGACAAAAAGAATAAAATATGTAGTAATGAACCTACCTAGGGAGGTCAAAGTCCTATACTCAGAAAACTATAAGACACTGCTGAAAGAAATCAAAGATTATATAAACAGATGGGAGTATTAACCATATGCTTGGATTAGAAGAATCAATATTGTGAAAATGACTATACTACGCAAAGCAATCTACAGATTCAATGCAATCCCTATCAAATTATCAGTGGCATTTTCTACAGAACTAGAACAAAAAAACCTTAAAATTTGTATGGAGACACAAAACACCCCGAATAGCCAAATCAGTCTTGAGGGAAATTAAAAGAGCTGGAGGAATCAGACTTCCTGACTTCAGACTATACTACAAAGCTACAGTAATCAAGACTATATGGTACTGGCACCAAAACAGAAATATAGATCAATGGAACAGGATAGAAAGCCCAGAGATAAACCTACATACCTATGGCTAACTCATCTATGACAAAGGAGGCAAGGATAAACAATGGAGAAAAGATAGTCTCTTCAGTAAGTGGTGCTGGGAAAACTGGACAGTTACACATAGAAGAATGAAATTAGAACATCCATAACACCATACACAAAAATAAACTCCAAATAGATTAGAGATCTAAATGTTAAGACCAGACGCTATTAAACTCTTAGAAGAAAACATAGGCAGAACACTCTATGACATAAATCACAGCAAGATCCTATTTGACCCACCTCCTAGAGAAATGGAAATAAAAACAAAAATAAACAAATGGGACCTAATGAAACTTAAAAGCTTTTGCACAGCAAAGAAACACATAAAGAAGACGAAAAGACAACCCTCAGAATGGGAGAAAATCTTTTCAAATGAAGCAAATGACAAAGGATTAATCTCCAAAATTTACAAGCAGCTCATGTAGCTCAATATCACAAAAGCAAACAACCCAATCCAGGAATGGGCAGAAGACCTAAATAGACATTGCTCCACAGACGATATACAGGTTGCCAACAAACACATGAAAGGATGCTGAACATCACTAATCATTACAGAAATGTAAATCAAAACTACAGTGAGGTATCACTCACAGCAGTCAGAATGGCAATCATCAAAAAATCTACAAAAAATAAATGCTGGAGAGGCATTTATTGGAGAAAAGGGAACACTCTTTCAGTGTTAGTGGGAATGTAAATTGATATAGCCATTAGGGAGAACGGTATGGAGGTTCCTTAAAAAACTAAAAATAGAAGTACCATATGACCCAGCAATCCAACTCCTGGGCATTTACCCTGAGAGAACCATAATTCAAAAAGAGTTATGTTCAACAATGTTCATTGCAGCTCTATTTACAATAGCCAGGAGATGGAAGCAACCTAAGTGTCCATCGACTGATGAATCGATAAAGAATATCTGGCACATATATACAATGGAATATTACTCAGCCATAAAAAGAAACAAAACTGAGTTATTTGTAGTGAGACGGATGGACGTACAGACTGTCCTACACAGTAAAGTAAGTCAGAAAGAGAAAAACAAATAGCGTGTGCTAACACAGATATATGGAGTCTAAAGAAAAAAATGTTTATGAAGAACCTAGGGGCGGGAGAGGATTAAGGACACAGACGTACAGAAAGGACTTGAGCACACGGGGAGGGGGAAGGGTAAGCTGGGACAAAGTGAGAGAGTGGCATGGACATATATACATTACCAAATGTAACATCGATAGCTACTGGGAAGAAGCCACATAGCACAGGGAGATCAGCTCAGTGCTTTGTGAACACCTAAAGTGGTGGGATAGAGACAGTGAGAGAGAGATGCAAGAGGGAGGGGATATGGTGGTATATGTATAGCTGATTCACTTTGTTATACAGCAGAAACTAACGCATCATTGTAAAGCAATTATACGCCAATAAAGTTGTAAATTGAAAAAAAAAAAGAAAGCCCAGAGATAAACCTACATACCAATGGTCAATAATCTATGACACAGGAGGCAAGACTATACAATGGAGAAAAGACAGTCTCTTCAACCAGTGGTTCTGGGAAAAATGGGCAGCTACATGTAAAAGAAGGAAATTAGAATACTCCCTAACACCATACAGAAAAATAAATTCAAAATGGATTAGAGACCTTAATGTAAGACCGGACAGTATAAAACTCTTAGAGGAAAAAATAGGAAGAATACTCTGACATACATCACAACAAGATCTTTTTTGATCCACCTCCTAGAGTAATGCAATAAAAAAGATAAACAAATGGGAACTAATGAAACATAAAATCTTTTGCAAAGCAAAGGAAAGTAAAAACAAGACGAAAAGACAACTCTCAGAATGGGAGAATATATTTTCAAATGAAGCAACAGACAAAGGATTAATCTCCAGTAATATATAAACAGCACATGCAGCTCAATATTAACAAGACCAAACAACCCAATACAAAAATGGCAGAAGATCTAAATAGACATTTATTCCAAGAAGAGAGAGAGATGGCCAAGAAGCACATGAAAAGTTTCTCAACATCACTAATTATTAGAGAAATGCAAATCAAAACTACAATGAGGTATCACCTCACACCTCTTAGAATGGACATCATCAGAAAATCTACAAACGACAAATGCTGGGGAGGGTGTGGAGAAAAGGAACCCTCTTCCACTATTGGTGGGAATGTAAATTGATACAGTCACTATGGAGAACAATATGGAGGTTCCTTAAAGAACTAAAAATAGAATTACCATATGATCCAGCAATCCCACTACTGGGCATATACCCAGAGAAAATCATAAATCAAAAAGACACATTCACCACAATGTTCATTGCAGCACTATTTACAATAGCCGGGTAATGGGAGCAACCTAAATGCACACAGACAGATGAATGGATAAAGATGTGGTACATATATAAAATGGAATGTTACTCAGCCATAAAAAGGAATGAAATTCGGTCATTTGTACAGGCGTCGATGGACCTAGAGACTGTCATACAGAGTGAAGTAAGACAGAAAGAGAAAAAGAAATATTGTATATTAATGCATATAGGTGGAACCAAGAAAAATGGAACAGATGAACTGGTTTGCAGGGCAGAAATAGAGACACAGATGTAGAGAACAAACGTATGGACACCAAGGGGGGAAAGCCGTGGGGGGGTAGTGCTGGGATGAATTGGGAGTTTGGGATTGACTTATATACACCCATATGTATAAAATCGATAACCAGAAAGAACCTGCTGTATAATAATAAAATTAAAAAAATAAATAAACATACAAAAAGTAAAACAGAAAAAAAGTTCTTCCATTCCCATACATGTATTTATATGAATGAATGATTTCCATGCTTCTATCTATAAATACAAAAAAGAGGAATAAAACCTACATTGAACCAAAAAAGAAAAAAAAAAAAGCAGAACCCACCAGTTATAAACAGGAAAACCCTATCAGGACACTTGCTCCAAAGGTAAAGAATCCTGAAGTTGGTCAGAGGTGGGTAATCGTCTCCCATGCAGTCAGGAGCCCCCCCACCCCCACAAGGAGCGTCCTCATTGCAAAGCTGGGGAACCATGCCGAGGCATCTCTGAGTAAACGTGAGCTGAGCTCCAGGCCAGCTGCTGCTGAACTGTTCCCACACTTCCCAGGTACAACCCCTGAATCTGTGCAAGGACTTGAAAGCCTAGAGGAAGGGTCATGGAGCCACACCAGCGACAGAACCCAGGCCGACTTGGTGCCTACAGGCCAAGCAGGATGGTCCTGGCCCCGGGCGCACTTCTGGAAGCTTTCCATTTCTCTGCCTGAGATACCCCTCCTGTCCCGGCCCCCACTGCTTTTTTCCTTACTCACCTCTGCCTGGGGAGAAATTCCAGCAGCAGATATGGGTGACACATCCTCTTCTTTAGCAGTTGGCAGCTTGGCAACTCCTGCAGAAAACCCAGCAGAGCCCCACTCACACCGGGCCACCCAAAAAACCGTGGCCCCTCACTCCCTCCCACCAGCCCAGCCCCGACACTGCTGACGGGGCAGAGAATATGGCGTCAGACACAACTGAAGGGGCTCTTGCTGCCTGGAGCGGTGTTTATATTGACCTCAAACCAGGCACACCTGGAGAGGGCTGGCCGGCAGTGTCAGGCTGCCCAGGTCAGCCAATCCTCGCCCCTCTGGGGCTCACAGCAGCAGAAAATGGAACTTGATGAACCGACCAGGTCCAAGGAACAAGTGTGGGCTCCTGAGAGTCAGGATAGACAAGGGGCTGCAGCTCTGGCTTGTTTTCTAATCACTTTATCTGGCCCATGAATGGGAGACAACTTCAAGAAGACCCTCTCCTAATGAGAGGAACCCAGGAGTCAGGGAGAGGAGGGGTGGTGGGTGGAGACAGAGGCCTGGTGCCCCGGCTGCAGTGGAAGTCTCTGGAAGACCAGGTGGAGGGAGGCCGCACAGAGTGACGCCCAGTGTCACAGACCTGTTGGAGCTGTTGTTTGTTAGTTCAGGTCGTGCTCTGAGGTGCTCTGTGTCAGCCCTGAGCAACAGGTGAGCTGGGGGTGCTCTGCAATGGGGGCTATGTGCATGGTTCCTGTGTGCCCAGTCTTGCTGGGTACCTGCACAGGTGAGCTCCATATCCTGGGAGGGTCCTGACCACAAGAGCCCCGTGGGCTGCTGGGTACCTGCGCAGGTGAGCTCCATATCCTGGGAGGGGCCTGACCATGAGAGCCCTGTGGGCTACTGGGTACTTGGTAAAGGACGTCAGGTCAGTGAAGCAACTGAGAATATACATCCAGTAGTTCCTAATTCCTACACACTGATGGTCATTCTACCATCCACCAGGACATGGTATTCTGTATTAGACTTAGATGATGTCTTCTTCTGTATTCCATTAGTCCCAGAGTCACAAGAAATTTTGAAGTAGCGAGGAGTCTAGCCGGTCTTATTGGCCGCCATCACTGCAGCGTCTGTAGGTTTTTCTATGGTGACAGTGTGATATACGGTTCCCCCACCAAGGTACGGGTTAGGTTTAGGGTACGGGTTAGGGTATGATTTAGGGTTAGGGTTATGGTTAGGATTAGCGTTAGGGAACGGATACAGTTTATGGTACCAGTTAGTGTACGACAACGGGTTTGGTTAGAATCCATGTTAGGGTGTAGGTTAGTGTTAGTATACGGGTTAGGATTAGGTTGTGGGTTAGGGGACGGTTTAGGGTTAGGTTTAGCGTTAGGGAAAGGGTACGGATTAGGTCACTGTTTAGGGTACGACAACGGTTTAGGGTACCTGTTAGGGTTAGTGTTACTGTTAGTGTACGTGTTACAATTAGGACTTGGGTAAGTATAAGGGTTAGGGTTAGGGTTAGGGTACGAGTTAGTGTTAGTGTTAGTGTATGGGTTATTATTATGGCACAGCTTAGTGTAAGGTTTAGGGTTAGGGTTAGGGAACGGGTACGGTTTTGGTTACAGTTTAGTGTATGACAACATCAGTCTTTGGGGGTTTATCCAGGCACATTCACCTCTAGTGTATAAAAGAGGAACACCACTGGCAGGAAGGTCTGTTTCCCTGGTTACCAGAATGGGGAAAGCAGAAATGCTGCCGCCAAATGGCCGTTGCCTGCAACAGCAGCTTTACAACCTGTGCTGATCGGCACTTCATATGCACAAGTACTCGAGGGCTGTAAATGAAACCTGCCCTCAAAATGTCTTCAGGGAGGTAATGGCCAAAATATTTCAAAATGTGGCACATATTTCAAGAAAACCGTTTGAAGAGGTAAGCTGTACTCACAGTTTGAAGAAAATAAAGGACATGCCTGAAAGCTAAATTTCAAGGCATTATGAGACACATGCAAATCCAACCACAAAGAGGTATCAGCTCACAGCAGTCAGAATAAAAGTTAGTAGAAAAACTACAAACAATAAATGCTGAAGGGGTTATGGAGAAGTGCATACCCTCAACTTTAAATGGGACGTAACCTGGTAAGAGCCATTAATGGAACAGAATGGAGGTGCCTTTACAAGGTAAACAATTGGCTACCATATGATCCAGCAGGCCCACTACTTGGTCTAAAACCGAAGATGACAGAATTGGAAAGACACAGGCTGGCAAATGTGCATTGCAGCGGTATTACAATAGTCAAGACATGGAAGCAACCAAAAATTCCATCAACAGATGAGTGGACAAAGAAGAACTGGTACATGCACAGACCGAATATTAGCCAAGGAAAAAAATGACACAATGCCATTTGCAACACCGTGGATGAGTCTAGAAGTAATCACACAACTTGTCGTAAGTCAGAAAGTGAAAGACACATATACTATGATATCACTTATAGGTGTTACCTGAAAAGTGACACCAGTGAAGATATTTCCACAGAGCAAGGCAATCACAGATTTATTAAACAAACTTATGATTTACCAATGGAAAGGTGTGAGGATTGGATACATTAAGATATCGGGGTTAACAGAGCTATACAAACACAGGCGAAGTATATAATCACCAAAGACCTACATAATACCAAGAGAAGACTACTCAAGATTGTGTCGTAACCTACATGGGAAAAGGATCCAAAGAACAATAGATATATGTATATGTGTAAAACAACCACCTCTTGCACACCTAGAACAAGCAAAACATTGTAATCACACTTGCTGTGATAAAAAATGAAAATTAAATTTAAAAAACGAAGAAGTAGTGGGATATAACGTTAAGGGGCTTTTTCCTGGCACATTCCATTCTAATTTACAACCTAGAACGTGACTTTCATTAAGGCTCTGTTGCCCTAATAACCAGATTTGTTAAAGGAGAACTGTGCCTCTTTGTGGCCGTTTCACACAGCAGCAGCTCTAAACCCAGCAATAATGGTTACTTGATATTCAAAATAATTCCAGGCCTGTAAATGACACCTGCCCTCTAAACAAATCCGTGGTCACTAAATCGAGCAAGAATCTCAAAAGACGTGCATATTTCAAAACGACAATTTAAAGAGGCATATTTTACGCACATTTGGTATTCTTTCTTTTTCTCTCGTTTTTTTGTTAAAAAAAAGGGCAAGGAAAAATGCTCAACATCAGGAATTAATAAAGCCATGCAAATCCAGTCTACAGAAACGTTCACCTCACAGCCGTCAGAATGATCACCAGCAAAAAAGTCTACAACTTATAAATGGTGAAGGGGCTTTAGAGAACTGTGTACCCTCTAGCTGCTGGTGGGATGTAACCTGGTAAGAGACAGTACTGAAAACAGAATGGAGGTGTGTTTAAAGGTAAAACTTGAGCTACCATGTGATCTGGTAGGATCACTGATGGGCCTATCACCTGAGTAGACCAGAATCAAAGAGACACAGGCTGGCAATCCTGCACTGCAGCAACATGTATCATAGCCAAGACTTGGAAGAAACCAAAATGTCCATCAACAGAAAAATTCACCAAGAAGAAGTCGTCCTTGTACACAATGGAATATTAGCCATGGAAAAGCATGGAACAGTGCCATTGGCACCACCATAGAAGGATCTAGAGATAATCACCCAACTTGAAGTAAGAAAGAAAACGAAAGACAGATATCCTATTACATCACTTATAGGTGTTACATAAAAGTTGATACCCATGAAATAATTTCCAAGAGAAGGACACTCATAGATTCAGAAAACCAAATTATGTTTAACCAAATGGAAAGGTGAAAGGAATGTATGAATTAGGATATGGGGGTTAACAGACATGTACTTATATATATGAAATATATAATCACAAAATACCTATGGAATACCAAGAGAGGTCTACTCAAAACTCTGTAATAACCTACACGGGAAAGGATCCAAAGATGAATAGATCTATACATAGATATAATGAAGCAGATTCTGTTCAGCTAGAACACACACAACAATTTTCTCAAATTTGCTCTTATAATTAATAAAAATTAAATTTAAAAAAACAAACAAGAATTATGGAGATATAAGCTCTTGGGCGTTTGCCCTGACACATTCCACTCTAAATTGCAGCCTACAAACACGATTTCCAGGAAAGATCTGTTGCCCAAAAAACCCAGAATTGGAAACGTAGGAATGCTGTCACCTTGTGCCATTTCCCGCAAGAGCGGCTTTAAAACCACAGGTAACCATCACTTAACATTCACAAGGACTCACTCTGGGCTGTAAAGCACACCTGCCGTCAAAACTTGTACTGAGGCATGGAACGGCCAAAAAAATTCAAATCCGGCAAATTTTTCAAGGAGACAGTATGAAGAGGTAAGTTTTACTCACTATTTTTCAAATAAAAAAGAAAATGGATAAAAGCTCAACATCAGAAATTATTAGAGTCATGCAAATCTAGCCTACAAAAAGGTTTCAACTCACGCAAGTCAACTACCATCAGCCAAAAGTCTACAGACAATAAACGCTGAAGGTGTTTTAGAGAGCTGTGTATCCTCTAGCTGCTTGTGAGATGTCAAGTGGCAAGATCCGGTAATGAGAACAGAAAGGAGCTGCGTTTAAAAGTAAAAATTGAGATGTCATTCGATCCAACACGCCCACCACTGGGCCTATCACCTAAGCGCCAAATCGAGAAGACACACGCTGACAAACCTGTACTGAAGTAATACTGAAAATAGCCAGGACATGGAAGCAGCAAAAATGTCAGTTAACAGATGAATGGACAAAGAAGAAGTGGTACATGTACCTAATGGAAGATTAGCTTTCAAAAAAATGAACAATGTCGCTTTCATGACTACAGGTGAGTCTAGAAATAATCCTATTATGTGAAGTCAAAAGTGTATGATATATCTCCTATGATATAATTTATAGATGTTATCTTAAGATTCCTACCAATGAACATATTTCCAAAGGAAAAGCCACTCAGAGACGTATGAAACAAACTAATGGTTAAGCAAAATGAAAGGTGGGAGGATGAGTAAATTAGGATTATGGGGTTAACATACATACACTAATATATGTTATACGTATATAATCTTATAATATATAAAATATACAAATTATATAATCATTAATATATATAAATTATATAATCACCAAACACCTACCAAATACCAAGGGAGCTGTACTCAACACTCTATAATAACCTACATGGTAACAGGATCCAATGATGAACAGATATATGTATGAAAAATTGATCCTAATTGGTACATCCAGAGAATCACAACACTCTAATAAAATTTACTCCAATAGGGGCTTCCCTAGTGGCGCAGTGGTTGAGAATCTGCCTGCCAATGCAGGGGACACGGGTTCGAGCCCTGGTCTGGGAGGCTCCCACATGCCGTGGAGCAACTATGCCCATGAGCCACAACTACTGAGCTTGCGCGTCTGCAGCCTGTGCTCCACAACAAGAGAGGCCACAATAGTGAGAGGCCCACGCACCCCGATGAAGAGCGGTCCCCGCTTGCCGCAACTAGAGAAAGCCCTCGCACAGAAATGAAGACGCAACACAGCCAAAAATAAATAAATAAATATTAAAGGCAAAGGGGAAATTGTAGATCGAGGAAGAATCTAGTTTAAAAAAATTTACTCCAATAAGAAACATAAAATAAATTTAGAAAACAAACGTAAGTAGGAGACATAAGCTTTTGGGAGTTTGTCCTGGGACATTCCACTACAATTTGCAACCTAGGACCACAACTTCAAGGAAGGCTCTCCTGTCCTTGTAACCAAAGTTGGGAATGTAGAAATCTGCCGCCTTGTGGTCAATTCCCGCAACAGCAGCTTTAATCTCAGTGCTATTGGTCACTTAATATTCACAAGGACTGCAGGGCTTTAAGTGACACCTGCCCTCAAAAAATATCTTGCGGTCAGGAATGGACATTAATATACGAAACAGTAGGAAATCCGGAGAAGACAATTTCGAGAGGTAAATTTCCTCACAGTGTTTTTTTTTAAGGACATGAAAAAATGTTCAACATCAAAAATTATTAGGGACATGCAAATTTAAACTACAGAAAGGTATCAGCTCACAATAGTCTGAATGGCCATCAGAGAAAAATGTCTGCAAACAATAAATGCTGAATGGGATTCCGAGAATGGATACACTCATATGCTGTTGCTGGGATGTAAACTGGTAACAGCCACTAATCAGAACAGAATGAAGGTGCCTTTAAAAGGTAAAAATTGAGCTACTATGTGATCCTGCCAAAACACTAATGGGCCTGTAACCTGAGAACACCAGAATTCAGAAATACCCAGGTACCCAAAAATGCTCTTCAGCGATACTTACAATAGCCAGACATGGATGCAAGCAAAATGTTCAAAAACAAATGAATGGGCAAAGAAGTGGTACATGTACACAATCGAATATTAGCCATGGAAATGATGAAACAATGCCTTTTCCATCACCACTGATGAACCTAGGGGTAATCATACTACGTAAAGTAAGTCACAAAAGGAAAGACAAATATCCGATGACATCATTTACTAGGGTTATCTAGAAATTGATACCCATGAATATATTTCCACTGTGAAAGACCCATACAGACTTTGAAAAAGGTGAAAGGAATGGAAAAATTAGGATGTTGGGGTTAACATGCATTTAATAATTCATATAAAATATATAATCAAGAAGGACCTACTGGATGCCAAGGGAGGTCTACTCAACTCTCTCTAATGACCAACATGCGAAAGAACCTAAACCTGATTAGATATATGTATACATATGAATGAACCAGCTTCTTTACACCTAGAACAAACACAACGTTGTAATCCAATTTACTCTGATAAGAAATAAAAAATAAATTAAACAAGAAGTAATGTGACACAAGATTTTGTGTATTTGTCCTGGCACTTTACACTCCAATTTACAATCTAGGAAGACGAATTCCACTAAACCAATGTTTTACCTAGCAATCAAGGTGAGTATGAATAAATTCCACTGCCTTGTTGCCCTTTCCTGCAACTGCAACTTTAAAAACAATGCTTATGGGTACTTAATATTCAGAAGAACTGTTGGGCTCTAAGTGACACCCACAATCAGGAAATGTCCACGGGTAGGTAAGCAAAATAAATTCCAAAGGAACAGACTTTCAAGATCCTATTTCAATAGGTAAATTTTACACTGTTTAAAAGAAAAGCACTCGAAAAGATGTTCTAATTCCTATATTATTAGCGTCATGGAAGTCAAAACTACAAGGAGGGATCACTTCACATGAGTAAGAATAGCCACCATTGAAACACCTACAAACAGTAAATGCTTGAGAGGTTGTAGAAAAAAGGCAACCCTCCTATGCTGCTGTTGGGATCTAACATGGTAACAGCCACTATAAATAAGAGTATGGAGGTGCCTTTACAAGGTAAATTTAGAGGTACCATATGATCCAGCTGTCCCACTCCCAGGCGTATAACAGGAGAAGACCAGAATTGGAAAACACACATGCACCCATATGTGTACCGCAGCACAATTTACAACGTCTAAGACATGGAAGCAACCAAAATATCCATCAGCAGATGGACGGCTAAAGAAGCGGTACATGTTCACAGTGAAATATTACTCAGAAATGAAAAGAATGAAGGAATGCCATTTGCAGCATCATAGATAGAATTACAGATAATCATACTAAGTGAAGTAAGTCAGAAAGAGAAAGTCAAATATCATATGATACTACTTATAGCTGAAATGTAAAAATTGATAGCAATGAACTAATTTACAAGAGAGAAACAGGGACTTTCCAGGTGGTGCAATGGTTAAGAATCTGAGCTTCCAATTCAGGGGGCATGGGTTCGACCCCTGGTGTTGGGAGAACTAATATCACACATGCCTTGCAGTACAGCCAAAAAAAATAAAATAAAAGAGAGAGAAACAGACTCACAGACTTAGAAAACAAACTTATGCTTACCCAATGAGAAAGGTGGGTGGAAGGAATAAATCAATCAGGAGGCTGGGGAAAATATTTACACACTCATACATATAAAATAGATTATCAACAAGGACCTACTGCATAACAAAGGGAAGTCTACTCAACACTCTCTAATAACCTATATGGGAAAAGAATCTGAAGATGAATAGACATATGAATATACATAACTGAACAAGATTCTGTACGCCTACCACAAACAGAATATTTTAAATCAACTTTACTCCAATAAAAAAAGAAAAATTAAATTAAAACAAAAACAAGAAGTAACAAAACAGAAGATTTGGGGTGTTTGTTCTGCCACAGCCCACACTAATTTACAATCCAAGAGCCCGTCTTCCACAGTGGGTCTGGTTACCCAAGGAACCAGAGAGGGGCATGAAGGAAATCCTAACATCTGTGCCCATTTCCACAACAGCAACTTTAAAACATGTGCTTATGGGCACTTCATATTCACAAGGACTGCCAGGGTGTAAATGACACCTGCCCTTAACAAATGCCCTGTGGTAGTTATCGAGCAAAAATTCAAAATAGTCAGACTTTCAAAAACCCAATGTCAACTGTAACTTTTCCTCACAGTGTTTCAAAAAGACACACGCAAAGATGCTCAAAATCTCGAATTATTGGACAGACACATGCAAATCAAAACTACAACAAGGTATCACCTCACACAGTCAGAATGGCCATCATCAAAAAGTTTACAAACCATAAATGCTGGAGAGGACATGGAGAAAAGGGAACCCTCCTATGCTGTTGGTGTGATGTAAGCTGGTAAGAGCCACTATAAAGTACAGTATGGAGATGCCTTTTAAAAGTAAAAATAGAGCTACCATATCATCCAGCAGTCTTACTTCTGGGTGTACATCTGCAGAAAGCCAGAAATGAAAATGACAAATGCACCCAAACCCAAACATGCACTGCAGCACTGTTTACAATAGCCAAGACATGGAGGCAACCAAAATGTCCATCAACAGATGAATGGATAATGAAGAAGTTGTACATGTACACAATCAAATAAATATTACTCAGAAATGATAAAGCGTGATCACCTCTAGGTCCATTCCTGTTGCTGCAAATGACATTATTTCATTCTAAGTGAAGTAAGTCAGATAGAAAAAGACAAATATAATATGATATCACTTATAGTAGAGTCTAAAAAATGATAGAAATGAACAAATTTATAAAACAGAAACAAACCAACAGACTTCATATATCCTTCAGGGAGAAAAAATTTTAAATGTTTCCAATCACTAAATGTCAACCTGAAAAATGTAAGCAATAAATAACATTGTAAAGGTATTAATTCTCCCCAAATTAACCTATACCAGGCATTAGCAAACTAAACCTGGAGATCACATCCAGCCTATCACCTTCTTTTGTAAATTAAATTTAATGAATGATCCACAAGCAAACCCATAATGAGACGTCAGGTCACACCTCTCAACGTGGCTATTATTCCAAAGTATACAAATATGAAATGTTGTTCATGACATGGAGAAGGCAATCCTAGTACACTGGTGGTGGGATTGTAAGTTGGTACACCCACTATGAAAAGAATATGGAGGTCCTGATAAAAGCTAAAAGTAGAGCTATCATACTAGCCAGCAATTCCACTGCTTGGTATATGTCCAAAGAAAATGAAGACACCAATTTGACAAGATACATGCATCCCAATGTTCATAGCAGCATTATTTACAATTGCCAACATATGGAAGCAAACTAAATGTCCACCAACAGATGAGTGGATAAAGAAGATGTGGTATGTATACACAATAGACTATTACTCAGCCATTAAAAAGGATCAAATTCTGCCATTTGCAACAACATGGAGAGGCCTAGAATATGTATACCTACTTAAGTTAGAGAAGGACAAATACACTATGTTCTCACTTCTCTGTAGAATCTAAAAATGCAAGAAATGTATGTATGTAACAAAACAGAAATAGACTCACAGAGAACAAATTAGTGGTTACTGGTGGGGCGACTTAAAGGGGGAGGGGAAAACAGCAGTTTGTTTCTCTAAATCCAGTATCCCTATGTATGAAATAAACAAACAAGGATATATAGTACAACACAGGGAAATACAGACATTATTGTGTAATCACTTTAGTGGAACATGATCTATAAAAATATTCAATCCATATGTTGTACCCCTGAGACTAATGTAATATTGTAAATCAACTATACTTCAATTTAAATAATCCATAGGGTGGCTGAATGGATTAAAGAAAGTTCAATTATACTGTGTACAAGATATTCATGTTAACTTCTAATCCATATATAGCATAAAATTGAAAGATTGGGAACAAAATCCTCCATGAAAATGATACTTGACTGACTAGTCTATTCTGAGATAAAAAAGACTTGAAGTCAAACCTCTCAAAGGAAAGAAGGTTATCATATAATGATAAATGGATTAATTCATCAAGAAATCATGACAATTATAAATATGTATGTATCCAGCTTTGGAGCCTCTCAACATATAAAGAATATATTAGCCCACGTGAAGGGGAAAATGTGCAGAAATAAAATAATGGTAAGAAACGTCGATACCCAACTTTCAACACTGTATAGGTCATCCGGACATAATATCAATCAGGAAACACTGAACCTGAACACACACTTGATATCAAATGAACCTAACATATATCTACAGTATATTCCACTCAACAGCAGCAAACTTTCCATTGTTCTTAAGTACACATAGAACATTGCCTAGGGTAGATCCTATGTTAAGCCACAAAACAAGTCTTCAAAAATCCAAGAATATTGAAATCATATCAAGGATCATTTCCAACCACAATGGTATGAAACTGAAATTCAATATTAAAAAGAATAATTGAAAATTCAAGAACACTTAGAAATTGAACAATAAGCTCTTGAATAGCCAATGCATACAGGAATAAATCAAAACGGAAATTTAAAAGAAATCTTAAAGCAAACAAAATTGGAAACACAAAGTACCTAAATTTATGGAATACAGGAACAAGACTGCAATTCAAAGAGTTATGTTTACAGTAATAAATGCATATATTTTCAAAGATTTCTTGAGAGGGGATCAAGAGGATAGAGTAGGAAGATACTGAGCTCCCCTGCTGCCAAAGACACACCCAAATTACAACCACTTACACGGAAATTATCTCTGAAGACTAGCAGGGAATGTTTTCCACAACTAAAGATATAAGGAAGGAGAAACCACAAGGCAGGTAGGAGGACTGGGAACACAGTCTAATTGGAACCCACACATATAGCACAGTGACCCACAGCTGGAAGATATCACAATTGCATAGGTCCTCCACATGGAGGGAAGGGTATGAGCCTGGCATTAGGCTGCTCAGCCCAGGGTTCCTGCACTGGAAGAAAAGAACACAGCAGGTCTGGCTTTGAAAACTTGCAGGGCTTATTTTCAGGAAATCTGGAGACTAAAGGAAACTGAGACTGCTCTCATAGGGCACACACAAATCTCACATGTTCTCAGTCCCTGTGCAGAGCCAATAGAGTGAAAGACACGTGTGCCAGACCCACTTGCTAATCTCGGAGAGCTTCTTGGAAAGGCAAGAGGCAACTGGGACTCCCACTAGGAACTGAGACATGGGCAAGCAACATTTTAGAATCTTCCCTGGAACTGATTAGAATCAGGGGCCTGCCCCACTTACCACCATGCCCATAGCACTCCCGCACCAGAAGGCCTCACAGCCAGACACACTGGGGGCCTACGCTGTCCACCTGTGCACCTGGAGCACCACACAGCCACCCATAATGGAGGGCTGCCTTGGATATCAGCACACCCATGGCAATCAATCACATACTGCAGGGGCTCACAGCCATTTAGGCCAGGGTCCAATACCACCTACCAGCTTGTCTACAGCAGTTGGCCCTGCCCTAAGAGAAAGGTGTGTGCAGCCCACACAGGGGACACCCCTGGAGCATGTGGCTCTGCTGGCCAGAGGACAATGTGCTGCTGGGCCCTATCAGTCATCTCCTATATAAGGCCACTTCTCTGAGACCCGGGAATGTAACAACCTGAACCTAATGAATAAAGATGTACAGAGAATTAGGAAACATAAGGAAATAGAGGAATACGTTACAAATGAAGTAACAAGACACGACATCAGACAAAGAACTGAATAAAACAGGGATAAGCATTCTACCCGATAAAAAAAAGTGTTCACAGTAATGATTATAAAGACGCTCACCCAAGTCAGGAGAAGAATAGATAGACATAGTGAGAATTTCAACAGAGTAATAACATGTCAAAAAGAACAAAACAGTGAACAATACAATAAAAGAGATTAAAACACACACACATGTACATGAGAGAAGCCACATTATACTGTAGGATACAGAAGAACAGATCAGTGAAATGGAAAACAGAGTAGTGAAAATCACCCAAACTGAATAGCACAAAGTAAAAGCAATTAAGAGTATACGTAAAGGGACCTCTGAGACAACATCAAGAATATTAACATGAGCATTACAGGGGCCCCAGAACGAGGAGAAGAGAGAAACGGGCAGATAACTTATTGGAGGATAGAGTAACTGATAACTTTCCTAACCTGGGGAAGGAAACACACATCCAGGTCCAGGAAAAACAGAGTCCCAAACAAGATGAAGACAAACAGGTCCACACCAAGACATATTATAAAGCTCCAAAAATTTAAAGAGTGATCACAGAGGCAGTGAAATAAAAGGGTCTAGTTATGTTCAAGGTATTCCCTTAAGACTGTCAGATGACTTCTGAGCACAATTTTCAAACTAGGAAGGAATGATAGGATATAATCAATGGGCTAAAAAGAAAAAGTCTACAACAGGAATACTCTACCAGCAAAATTATTATTCAGAATTGCAGGAGAGGGCTTCCCTGATGTCACAGTGGTTGAGAATCTGCCTGCCAATGCAGGGGACACGGGTTCGGGCCCTGATCCAGGAAGATCCCACATGCCACAGAGCAACTAAGCCTGTGTGCCACAACTACTGAGCCTGTGCTCTAGAGCCCATGAGACACAACTACTGAGCCTGCTAGCCACAACTACTGAAGGCTGAGCACCTAGAGCCCATGTTGAACAACAAGAAGAGCTACTGCAATGAGAAGCCCATGCACCACAACGGCCCATGCACCACATCGAAGAGTAGCCTCCACTTGCCACAACTAGAGAAAAGCCCACGCACTGCAATGAAGACCTAATACAGCCAAAAATAAATAAATAAATTTATGGAGGAAAGAAAGAATTGAAGGAGAGATCAAGAGTTTCCCATATTAGCAAAAGCTAAAAGAGTTCATCACTAATAAACCAGCCTTATATGCAATGTTGAAGGAATTTACTTAAGCTTCAAAGAAGTCTCACTAATTATTGATAGTAACAAGAAAACAAACAAAAGTAAAAATCTCACTGAAAAACCTATACATAGAGTAAGGGTAATAGATCAAACATTTTTTTAGCTTCTGTAAAGAATAAAAGACAATAGTAGTATGTTTCTTTAAAAAAGAGAGGGCCCAAATAAATCAGAAATGAAAGCGATGATGTTACAACAGACACCACAGAAGTACAAAGTATCCTAAGATACACACAGGGTAACTCAGGGCTCAGACTGGACAGAGCCCAGGCTCCCTTCCACTGTACATGAGTTACAGGAGCCTCAGGAACTGAGGAGGGGGTCCCTGAGGGGAGGCACAAGATAGAAGATGTTAGGCATTAACCTGACTGTATTTATGTTAAACCTGCCTGAACTACATTCACATGAGATTGTTTTGTCCTCAATGTACATTGGCACCTTTAGTCTGAACTGCAGATCTTTGGCTTCACCACCTCCACTGACAGCATTAGCTTCACCTGCTGTGGACTGTCTCCTATAGGATTTCTAGAACCACAAAGCATCGAAGTTTCACAGGACACAGAGTCTGTGAGACTCCACTCAGTCTCAGAGTCTCAACCCCACTCAGAGACGTAGAGTCACAACAGAGACTCCACTCTTGGAGGACACACACAGTAGTGTGCACATCAGGACCCAAGGGAAGGAGCAGTGTCCCCATAGGAGACTGAGCAGACCTACCTGCTAGTTTTAGAGGGTCTCCTGCAGAGGCGGGGGGTGACTGGGGCTCACCGTGCGGACAAGGACACTGGCAGCAGAAGTTCTGGGAAGTCCTCCTTAGCATGAGCCCTCCCAGAGTCCGCAGGTAGCCCCACCAAAGAGCCAGGTAGGCCATAGTTCTGGGTCGCCTCAGGCCAAACAACAAACAGAGAGGGAATTCTGCCCCATGCATCAGCAGACAAGCGGATTAAAGTTTTATTGAGCTCTGCCCACCAGAGCAACACCCAGCTCTACCCACCACCAGTCCCTCACATCAGGAATGCTGCACAAGCCTCTAAGATAGACTCATCCAGCAGAGAGCAGATAGCAGAAGCAAGAAGAACTACAGTTCTTCAGCCTGTGGATGGAAAACCACATTCACAGAAAGATAGACAAAATGAAAAGGCAGAGGAATTTGTACCAGATGAAGGAACAAGATAAAACCCCAGAAAAACAACTAAATGAGGTGGAGATAGGCAACCTTCCAGAAAAAGAATTCATAATAGTGATAGTGAAGATCATCCAAGACCTTGGAAAAAAATGGAGGCAAAGATCGAGAAGATGCAAGAAATAGTTAACAAAGACCTAGAAGAATTAAAGAACAAACAAACAGAGATGAACAGTACAATAACTGAAATGAAAAATACACTAGAAGGGGGCTTCCCTGGTGGCGCAGTGGTTGAGAGTCCACCTGCCGATGCAGGGGACATGGGTCCGTGCCCTGGTCTGGTAAGATCCCACATGCCACGGAGCGGCTGGGCCTGTGAGCCATGGCTGCTGAGCCTGCACATCCAGAGCCTGTGCTCCACAATGCGAGATGCCACAAAAGTGAGAGGCCTGCGTACCACAAAAAAAAAAAAAAACAAAAAAAACACTAGAAGGAATCAATAGTAGAATAACTGAGGCAGAAGAACGGATAACTGTCCTGGAGACAGAAAGGTGGAATTCACTGCTGCAGAAAAGAATAAAGAAAAAAGAATGCAAAGAAATGAAGACAGCTTAAGAGACCTCTGGGATAACATTAAACGCAACAAAATTTGCATTATAGGGATCCCAGAAGGTGAAGAGAGAGAGAAAGGACCCGAGCAAATATTTGAAGAGATTATAGTCGAAATCTTCCCTAGCATGGGAAAGGAAATAGTAGCCACCCAAGTCCAGAAAGCACAGAGAGTCCCAGGCAGGATAAACCCAAGGAGAAAAATGCCGAGACACGTAATAATCAAACTGACAAAAATTAAAGACAAAGACAAATTATTGAAAGTCCAAGGGAAAAATGACAACATACAAGGGAACTCCCATAAGGTTAACAGCTGATTTCTCAGCAGAAACTCTACAAACCAGAAGGGAGTGGGCTGATATATTTAAAGTGATGAAAGGGAAGAACCTACAACCAAAAGAACTCTACCCAGCAAGATCTCATTCAGATTCAATGGAGAAATCAAAAGCTTTACAGACAAGCAAAAGCTAAGCGAACTCAGCACCACCAAACCAGCTCTACAACAAATGCTAAAGGAACCTATCTAAGTGGGAAACACAACAGAAGAAAAGAATCTACAAAAACAAACACATAACAATTAAGAAAATAGTAATAGGAATATACATATCAGTATTTACCTTAAATGTGAATGGATTAAATGCTCCAAACAAAAGACACAGTCTTGCTGAATGGATACAAAAACAAGGTCCATATGTATGCAGTCTATAAGAGACCCATTTCAGACCTAGGGAAACCTACAGACTGAAAGTGAGGGGATGGAAAAGGGTATTCCATGCAAATGAAAATCAAAAGAAAGCTGGAGTAGCAATACTCATATCAGATACAATAGACTTTAAAATAAAGGTGTTACAAGAGACAAGGAAGGACACTAAGTAATGATCAAGGGATCAATCCAAGAAGAAGACATAACAATTATAAATATATATGTACCCAACATAGGAGCACCTCAATACATAAGGCAACTGCTAACAGCTATAAAAGAGAAAATCGACAGTAACACAATAATAGCAGGGGACTTTAACACTTTACTTACACCAATGGAGATCATCCGGACAGAAAATTAATAAGGAAACACAAACTTTAAATGACACAATAGACCAAATAGATTTAATTGATATTTATAGGACATTCCATCCAAAAACAGCAGATTACATGTTCTTCTCAACTTCACGCAGAACATTCTCCAGGATAGATCACATCTTGGGTCACAAATAAAGCCTCAGGAAATTTAATAAAACTGAAATCATATCAAGCATCTGTTCTGACCACAAGGTTATGAGATTAGAAATCAATTACAGGGAAAAAATATGTAAAAAACAGAAACACATGGAGGCTCAACAATACGTCACTAAATAACCAAGACATAACTGAAGAAAGAAAAGAGGAAATCAAAAACAACCTAGAGACAAATGACAACAAAAACATGATGATCCAAAACCTATGGGATGCAGCAAAAGCAGTCCTAAGAGGGAAGTTTATAGCAATACAAGCCTACCTCAAGAAACCAGAAAACTCACAAATAAACAATCTAACCTTACACCTAAAGGAATTAGAGAAAGAAGAAAGAAACCCAAAGTTAGTAGAAGGAAAGAAATCATAAAGATCAGAGCAGAAATAAATGAAACAGAAACAAAGAAAACAATAGCAAAGATCAATAAAACTAAAAGCTGGTTCTTTGAGAAGATAAACAAAAATGATAAATCGTTAGCCAGACTCAAGGAAAAGAGGGAGAGGACTCAAATCAATAAAATCAGAAGTGAAAAAGGAGAAGTTGCAACAGACACCACAGAAATACAAAGCATCCTAAGAGACTTCTACAAGCAACTCTATGCCAATCAAATGGACAACCTGGAAGAAATGGACAAATTCTTAGAAAGGTATAACCTTCCAAGACTGAAAGAGGAACAAATAGAAAATATGAATAGACCAATCACAAGTAATGAAATTGAAACTGTGATTAAAAATCTTCCAACAAACAAAAGTCCAGAACCAGATGGCATCAGAGGTGAATTCTATCAAATATTGAGACAAGAGCTAACACCCAACCTTCTCAAACTCTTCAGAAATTTGCAGGGAAAGGAACACTCCCAAACTCATTCTATGACGCCACCATCACACTGATACCAAAACCAGACAATGATACTACAGAAAAAGAAAATTAGAGACCAATATCACTGATGAATATAGATGTAAAAATCCTCAACAAAATACTAGCAAACAGAATTGAACAACACATTAAAAGGATCACACACCATGATCAGGTGGGGTCTATCCCAGGAATGCAAGGGTTCTTCAATATACACAAATCAATCAATGTGATACACCATATTAACAAATTGTAGAATAAAAATATCATCTCAATAGAAGCAGGAAAAAATTTTGACAAAATTCAACACCCATTTATGATTAAAAATTCTCCAGAAAGTGAACATAGAGGGAATCTACCTCAACATAATAAAGGCCATATATGACAAACCCACAACAAACATCATTCTCAATGGTGAAAAACTACAAGAATTTCCTCTAAGATCAGGAACAAAACAAGGATGTCCACCCTCACCAGTATTATTCAACATAGTTTTGGAAGTCCTAGACACAGCAATCAGAGAAAAAAAAGAAATAAAAGGAACACAAATTGGAAAAGAAGTAAAATTTTCACTGTTTGCGAATGACATGATACTACACATAGTGAAACTTAAAGATGACACTAGAAGATTACTAGAGCTAAACAATGAATCTGGTAAAGTTGCAGGATACAAAATTAATGCACAGAAATCTCTTGCATTCCCCTATACAAACAATGAAAAATGAGAAGGAGAAATTAAGGAAACAATCCCAAACACCACTGCAACAAAAATAATAAAATATGTAGGAATGAACCTACCTAAGGAGGTCAAAGTCCTGTATTCAGAAAACTATAAGACACTGCTGAAAGAAATCAAAGATTATATAAACAGATGGGAGTATTAACTATATGCTTGGATTAGAAGAATCAATATTGTGGAAATGGCTATACTACCCAAAGCAATCTACAGATTCAATGCAATCCCTATCAAATTATCAGTGGCATTTTCTACAGAACTAGAACAAAAAAACCTTAAAATTTGTATGGAGACACAAAACACCCCGAATAGCCAAATCAGTCTTGAGGGAAATTAAAAGAGCTGGAGGAATCAGACTTCCTGACTTCAGACTATACTACAAAGCTACAGTAATCAAGACTATATGGTACTGGCACCAAAACAGAAATATAGATCAATGGAACAGGATAGAAAGCCCAGAGATAAACCTACATACCTATGGCTAACTCATCTATGACAAAGGAGGCAAGGATAAACAATGGAGAAAAGATAGTCTCTTCAGTAAGTGGTGCTGGGAAAACTGGACAGTTACACATAGAAGAATGAAATTAGAACATCCATAACACCATACACAAAAATAAACTCCAAATAGATTAGAGATCTAAATGTTAAGACCAGACGCTATTAAACTCTTAGAAGAAAACATAGGCAGAACACTCTATGACATAAATCACAGCAAGATCCTATTTGACCCACCTCCTAGAGAAATGGAAATAAAAACAAAAATAAACAAATGGGACCTAATGAAACTTAAAAGCTTTTGCACAGCAAAGAAACACATAAAGAAGACGAAAAGACAACCCTCAGAATGGGAGAAAATCTTTTCAAATGAAGCAAATGACAAAGGATTAATCTCCAAAATTTACAAGCAGCTCATGTAGCTCAATATCACAAAAACAAACAACCCAATCCAGGAATGGGCAGAAGACCTAAATAGACATTGCTCCAAAGACGATATACAGGTTGCCAACAAACACATGAAAGGCTGCTGAACATCACTAATCATTACAGAAATGTAAATCAAAACTACAGTGAGGTATCACTCACAGCAGTCAGAATGGCAATCATCAAAAATCTACAAAAAATAAATGCTGGAGAGGCATTTATTGGAGAAAAGGGAACACTCTTTCAGTGTTGGTGGGAATGTAAATTGATATAACCATTAGGGAGAACGGTATGGAGGTTCCTTAAAAAACTAAAAATAGAAGAACCATACGACCCAGCAATCCAACTCCTGGTCATTTACCCTGAGAGAACCATAATTCAAAAAGAGTTATGTTCAACAATGTTCATTGCAGCTCTATTTACAATAGCCAGGACATGGAAGCAACCTAAGTGTCCATCGACTGATGAATCGATAAAGAATATCTGGCACATATATACAATGGAATATTCCTCAGCCATAAAAAGAAACAAAACTGAGTTATTTGTAGTGAGATGGATGGACATAGAGACTGTCCTACACAGTAAAGTAAGTCAGAAAGAGAAAAACAAATAGCATGTGCTAACACAGATATATGGAGTCTAAAGAAAAAAAAGTTTATGAAGAACCTAGGGGCGGGAGAGGATTAAGGACACAGACGTACAGAAAGGACTTGAGCACACCGGGAAGGGGAAGGGTAAGCTGGGACAAAGTGAGAGAGTGGCATGGACATATATACATTACCAAATGTAACATCGATAGCTACTGGGAAGAAGCCACATAGCACAGGGAGATCAGCTCAGTGCTTTGTGAACACCTAAAGTGGTGGGATAGGGACAGTGAGAGATTGATGGAAGAGGGAGGGGATATGGTAGTATATGTATAGCTGATTCACTTTGTTATACAGCAGAAACTAACGCATCATTGTAAAGCAATTATACTCCAATAAAGTTGTAAAATAAAAAAAAAGAAAGCCCAGAGATAAACCTACATACCAATGGTCAATAATCTATGACACAGGAGGCAAGACTATACAATGGAGAAAAGACAGTGTCTTCAATCAGTGTTTCTGGGAAAAATGAACAGCTACATGTAAAAGAATGAAATTAGAATACTCCTTAACACCATACAGAAAAATAAATTCAAAATGGATTAGAGACCTTAATGTAAGACCAGACAGTATAAAACTCTTAGAGGAAAAAATAGGAAGAATACTCTGACATAAATCACAACAAGACCTTTTTTGATCCATCTCCTAGAGTAATGCAATATAAAAGAAAAATAAACAAATGGGAACTAATGAAACATAAAAGCTTTTGCAAAGCAAAGGAAAGTAAAAACAAGACGAAAAGACAACCCTCAGAATGGGAGAATATATTTGTAAATGAATCAACAGACAAAGGATTAATCTCCAATAATATATAAACAGCACATGCAGCTCAATATTAACAAAACCAAACAACCCAATACCAAAATGGCAGAAGATCTAAATAGACATTTATTCCAAGAAGAGAGAGAGATGGCCAAGAAGAACATGAAAATTTCTCAACATCACTAATTATTAGAGAAATGCAAATCAAAACTACAATGAGGTATCACCTCACACCTTTTAGAATGGACATCATCAGAAAATCAACAAACAACAAATCCTGGGGAGGGTGTGGAGAAAAGGAACCCTCTTCCACTATTGGTGGGAATGTAAATTGATACAGTCACTATGGAGAACAATATGGAGGTTCCTTAAAAAGCTAAAAATAGAATTACCATATGATCCAGCAATCCCACTACTGGGCATATACCCAGAGAAAAACATAAATCATAAAGCACATTCACCACAATGTTCATTGCAGCACTATTTACAATAGCCAGGTAATGGGAGCAACCTAAATGCACACAGACAGATGAATGGATAAAGATGTGGTACATATATAAAATGGAATGTTACTCAGCCATAAAAAGGAATGAAATTCGGTCATTTGTACAGGCGTCGATGGACCTAGAGACTGTCATACAGAGTGAAGTAAGACAGAAAGAGAAAAAGAAATATTGTATATTAATGCATATATGTGGAACCAAGAAAAACGGAACAGATGAACTGGTTTGCAGGGCAGAAATAGAGACACAGATGTAGAGACAAACGTATGGACACCAAGGGGGGAAAGCCGTGGGGGGGTAGTGCTGGGATGAATTGGGAGTTTGGGATTGACTTATATGCACCCATATGTATAAAATCGATAACCAGAAAGAACCTGCTTTATAATAATAAAATTAAAAATTAAAAAAATAAATAAACATATGAAAAGTAAAACAGAAAAAAAAGTTCTTCCATTCCCATACATGTATTTATATGAATGAATGATTTCCATGCTTCTATCTATAAATACAAAAAAGAGGAATAAAACTTCCATTGAACCAAAAAAAAAAAAAACAAGCAGAACCCACCAGTTATAAACAGGAAAACACTATCAGGGCACTTGCTCCAAATGTAAAGAATGCTGAAGTTGGTCAGAGGTGGATAATCGTCTCCCATGCAGTCAGGAGCCCCACCCCCCACAAAGAGCGTCCTCATTGTAAAGCTGGGGGACCATGCCAAGGCATCTCTGAGTAAACGTGAGCTGAGCCCCAGGCCAGCTGCTGCTGAACTGTTCCCACACTTCCCAGATACAACCCCTGAATCTGTGCAAGGACTTGAAAGCCTAGAGGAAGGGTCATGGAGCCACACCAGCGACAGCACCCAGGCCGATTTGGTGCCTACAGGCCAACCTGGATGGTCCTGGCCCCAGGTGCAGTTCTGGAAGCTTTCCATTTCTCTGCCTGAGATACCCCTCCTGTCCCGGCCCCCACTGCTTTTTTCCTTACTCACCTCTGCCTGGGGAGAAATTCCAGCAGCAGATATGGGTGACACATCCTCTTCTTTAGCAGTTGGCAGCTTGCCAACTCCTGCAGAAAGCCCAGCAGAGCCCCACTCATACCGGGCCACCCAAAAAACCGTGGCCCCTCACTCCCTCCCACCAGCCCAGCCCCGACACTGCTGATGGGGCAGTGAATATGGTGTCAGACACAAGTGAAGGGGCTCTTGCTGCCTGGAGCAGTGTTTATATTGACCTCAAACCAGGCACACCTGGAGAGGGCTGGCCGGCAGTGTCAGGCTGCCCAGGTCAGCCAATCCTCACCCCTCTGGGGCTCACAGCAGCAGAAAATAGACCTTGATGAACTGACCAGGTCCAAGGAACAGGTGTGGGCTCCTGAGAGTCAGGATAGACAAGGGGCTGCAGCTTTGGCTTGTTTTCTAATCATTTTATCAGGCCCATGAATGGGAGACAACTTCAAGAAGACCCTCTCCTAATGAGAGGAACCCAGGAGTCAGGGAGAGGAGTGGTGGTGGGTGGAGACAGAGGCCTGGTGCCCCGGCTGCAGTAGAAGTCTCTCGAAGACCAGGTGGAGGGAGGCTGCACAGAGTGATGCCCAGTGTCACAGACCTGTTCGAGCTGTTGTTTGTTAATTCAGGTCGTGCTCTGAGGTGCTCTGTGTCAGCCCTGAGCAACAGGTGAGCTGGGGGTGCTCTGCAATGAGGGCTATGTGCACGGTTCCTGTGTGCCCAGTCTTGCTGGGTACCTGTACAGGTGAGCTCCATGTCCTGGGAGGGGCCTGACCACGAGAGTCCCATGAGCTGCTGGGGACCTGGTAAAGGATGTCAGGACAGTCAGTGAAGCCACCGAGGGTATACCTCCAGTAGTTCCTAATTCCTACACCCCGCTGGTCGTTCTACCGACCACCAGGACATGGTATTCTCTGTTAGTCTTCAATGATGTCTTCTTTTGTATTCCATTAGTCCCAGAGTCACAAGGAATTTTGGCTTGTGAGTGGCAGGACTCAACATACTACTAAAACAATACTTCTGGGCCGTCTTGCACCAAGGGTTCAAAATTTCCCCCACCATCTTTGGGGAAAGCTTAGCTAAAGACCTAAAAGTTCTACCTCTGGAAAAGGAAACCCTCCTTCAGTATGCAGATGACATTCTGATCACCAGCTCTACTAAGGAGGGCTCTGAACTACCAAGCCAATAAAGGATAGAAGTTGTCCAAGAAAAAGCTCAAATATCACAGACTGCGGTGACCTGCCTGGGCTTCATTCTCACAGAAGGTCAGAGAAGCCCATCCCAGGAAAGGGAAGAAACTATTTGCAGCCTTACCCCTTTCTAAATCTAGAAGACAGCTTAGGGGTTCCTGGGGAGGTCAGGGTTTGCTGCTTCTGGATCCCTAACTACAGTCTACTAGCTGGGCCTCTATATGAAACACTGAAAGGAAAAGATGATGATCCTTTTGAATAGAATCCAGAAGTGGCCTTTCAAGAACAGAAAGAGCAGTCAATTCATACCCTTGCCCTGGAACCCCCTAATTTAGCTAAACCCTTTGACCTTTACATTCCCAGTGAAAGGTGAATCGCCATTGGAGAATTAGTGCAAAAACTGGGACCACTTGAAATGGAACACCGCAAGAATGCCATCCAGGTAGGATAAACTACGGTCACCAAGGGGCTTGGCCCACTGCCACATCTGGCCAAGATACTGGTGGTATCTAAAAACCTGGAAATCAGCAGCCCAAAAGGCCACCTCCCTCCTAAGGGAAAAGGACCCCATGTGGTGATCCTAACCACCAACAATGCCCTGAAGTTACAGGGTTCGCTCCGTGGGCACACAGACCTCGAGTCAGGAGGCCCTCCATCTCCAACCTCCAGAAAGATAACCAGGGACAACGGGGCACCATGATGACTCATGTGATCATCACTTGACCTGGAGTTTCTCTCATAAAACAACAAGAGTGTGTCCCAAAAGAGTAGACTACTGCTTGCAGGACTTACTGCACCCAGAGGGGAGCTAATAATCTTGGCGGGGGAACCATATAACATGCTGTCACCATAGAAAAGCCTACAGACACCGTGATTATGGTGGCCAATAAGACCAGCTGGACACCTGTTTACTTCAAAAGGCTATTGACTCAGTGGCCATCATGGTCCTTGATCACCACTGACCCTGGACTGTCTGGGAGTTGAGCGGGCAGGGCTCTGACACCTGGTGCTGTTTTTACGGTAATTCAGGGGCCTAATTTCACGTGCTCCTAGGGTCCCGCATGCAGAGGTTCCACACCCGGCACTTCAGACCAGATTTCCTAGTGCAGAATGGCTGGGTCGACACCTCAGCTCCTGGGGCCCAGTGCAGACTCCGCGATGTAGAGCCTGAGCTGCAGCCAACCCGGCTCTCGACAGCTCCACCCCCTCCCTCCCACTGACTCTGACAGGATCTCTACACAGCAGCCCAGCCCACAGCCCACGGGGTAGCACATGCTCTCACTTCTCCATTCTCTGATCAAAATGTAAAGTTTCCTTTGCTTCTGAACAAAACTCAGTCTCAATCTGTTGGCGCCAATGACACTGGGCAGGGGGACACTTGTTGAGGTCCACTCTGGAGGATCAGTAACAGAAATTGAGAACATTGTAACTTCAATGAATAGATGTGTGAGCCAAACTGTAGTTAACATAGAACAGTGTATAAGGCTCGGGTAAAATAAGATGTTTCTAACACTTCCATTTGATATTTCCATCACTTTGTTAAAAGCAAGTTCAGTGAAAAGGTTTGTCTTATTTGTCAGGTCAATATTAGAGAAACGAAGTGATTTCTTTCCAAGGATGTACATCTAATAATCTTGGTTAAAGCTTCAATCTTGTTTTAAATGCTTTTCCATTGAAAATGATACCTCTCTTTCAGCTCCCCCATTTCTGAGAAGTATAAAATCTTATAATTTATTATTACCAAAGGGGAAAGGTGGGAGGAGGGATAAATTAACAGTTTGGGATTAACACATACACACTGCTATGTATAAAATAGATCATCAACAAGGAACTACTGTATAGCACAGGGAACTACACTCAATATTTTGCAATAACCTATAAGGGGAAATAATCTGAAAAAGAATAGATATTTTTATTGACATCATCTATCAATGACAGTTAAAGTGTAACCTAAGGGAAGCTGGTGGTGAGTGCTTCTGACCCTGAAGACTTCAATCATCTAAAGTTTGGACTCTGCCTACTTCCCAAGGCCCTTAATGAACATATGTGTAGCCGTAGCTTAAAAAATTCCCCAGTTTGGGTTTCGGGGAGACACTGATTTTGAAAAAGCCCTGGTGTTCTCCTTACATGAATGGGACTCTTCCTACTGCTAAAACATGTCTGTCACACCCAGAGGATGGTATACTGTCTGATCGGGAAGAGTTTGGAAAAGGCATCTCATCTCCTCATCTCCTGGTGCTCGGGTTCACCCCTCCAGCGTCTTTACTAACAGTCTCCCCACTTGGAGATGTCAGCACTGTCAACATCCTGTTGTGTACAGTTTGGAATTTGTCCAGAGGATGAAGCGGAAGGATGAGGAACAATGAGAGACAAGTCCTAGGTGTTCAGACAGGCACATGTCACTCTAATTTCCAATCAGGGAGATGAATTGACCAAAGGCTAGGGTTGCCCATGGAAACAGTATAGGGCTTGAGGAAATCCCGCTGCTTTGTGGCCAGTTCCCATAAACACAAGTTGAACAATGGAACTCAGGGGCAGTAAAATTCACGAAACTGCAGAGTTGAAAATATCCATCACTGAAAAATGTCTTGAGGAAAGTCAGAGAAAAAGACTTGTAAGCAAGGGAGAATGGCAGGAAAGGGATTTGAGGAGGTAGAAAGGACTCGCCATTAAGCACAAGAAAAGGGGCTGAACATTGCCAACATTGCAGTTGGCCAAAAAGGGTGTATGCGTTTTTTCTGTATATATTCAAGAAAAGGGCATACACCTTTTTAGCCAACCAAACAGGTGGGCACTGGAAATCAATACTACAAAAGATATCACTTTGCATCAGTCAGAAGAGCCATCCTCATAAAGTGTAAACACCAGAAATGCAGGACAGGGCAAGGAGAAGAGGGAGCCCTGTGAGGCTTATAGTGGAAATGTATATTGCCAACAGCCATTCTGGAGAAGTGTATTGTGTTTACTAAAGCATCTAAAAGATGAGCTACAGAGCATAGGGCACTTGCACTCATGGTCGTATATCTTGGGAAAAACAAAAATCGAGAGGACACAGGCACCCCAATGTTTGCCGCATCTCTGTTTAAAAGATCCTCGACTAGGATATAACTTAAATGTCTCTGGAGGGAAAAAATGGATAGAGATGTGGTACTTCGGTAGAGTGGAGTATTACTCAGCCTGGAAATCAATGAAATATGGCCAGTTGTAACAACTCTGGAGGAGTTACGTATGATCATTCTAAGTGACAGAATTCAAAAAGAAAAAGACACATATCATAAGATATCACTTAAAGGTGGAATCCAAAATGGCTACACATGAAATAAATTACAAAACAAAAACATAGTCAAATATGTAGAAAACACGCATAAGGCTGCTAAACGGGAAAGGCGGGGAGGGATGAGGCATCATCCAGGAGGTTGAAATTAGCAAAGATACCATTCCAAATACCAAAACTGATAATCAACAAGGCCTACAAGGTAGCTAAAAGAACTGCACTCAGCACACTCAAGTCACCGGAAAAGAATATATACGACTGGTAAGAATCTGAAAAAGAATTTATTGATGTCTCTCTGTACGTGAATCAAGTGGATGTACAGCAGCAAGAAACAGAGCTTTGAAAATCAGCTGTAACCAATATAGTAATAAATTGAAAAAAATAAACGACAGAGAGACAGAGAAAACCTCTTACAACTTTTCCTCAGGGACGGTGATGCAACATGGATTGAACACATCTAGACCCACAGCAGGATGAGACATAAGGCTGGAAACTGTTTGCGCTAAGAGAAATGTGAGGTTGGGTGAGGAAATGCACACCCTTTAAAGTAATACTACCTGGTACCCATTCAATGGGTCCCAAATCTGCAGGTTCAAGGGATCTTCCTACAGCTAAAACATGCATGGAAAACCCAGAGGACTGTACACCATGTGATCGGGAGATGTGTCTAAAATGCACCTCATTTATCCTCTCCTGGTGCTCCTGTTCACCATTCCAGCCACGTTACTTAGAATCTCCCCACTTGGAGAATCAGCACATTTAAACTTCTGTTTCACACATTTTGCAAATTGTGAGGAGGATGAACGGGAAGAGGGGGAACCAATGAGAGAATAGTTGTAGGGTTTTGGACGGTTAATTTGGATGGTTAATAATAGTTGTAGGGGTTTGGATGGTCTAATTTCCCATTAAGAATAAGAATTTAAAAAAGGCTCAGCCCGCCTCGCCGGAGCCAATATAGGGCCTGAAGCAATCCTGCGGGTTTGAGGCCAGCTCACAAAAGAGCAACTTAAAAAATGCAGCTCAGGGTCACTGCAATTCACAAACCTGCAGAGTTATAAATGAAAACTAACGTCCATAAATATGTTGAGGTAAGGCAAAGAAGAGGATCTGAATGCAAGACAGAATTGCAAGAAACAGATTTCAAGAGATAGATTGGACTCGTCTTTAAAGCACATGAAAAGTGGCAGAATTTCGACAATGATGCAGTTGGCCCAAAAGGGCGTATGCGTTTTTTCCTGAATATATCCAGGAAAAGATGCATACGCACTTTATGGGCAACCAAGCAAGCAAGCAATGCAAATGTGCACAATAATGAAGTCTCATTTCCCACCGGTCAAAAGGGCCATCTGAAAAAATTGTAAAAACCAGAAATGCAGGACAGGCCATGGAGAACAGGGAGCCTTTATACGCTGATGGGCAGTGTGCGAACTGCCGAGAGCCACTCTGGAGAAGTGTATGGTGGTTCCTAAATCAACTAAACAACAGAGCTACAGAGCATAGGGCACTTCCAATCACGGGAGTATATCTAGGGAAGTCTAAAAATCAACAAGACACAAGCACACCACAGTTTAGGGCTACTCTGTTTACAAGAACCTCAACTTCAGTACACCTCAAATATCCCTGGAAAGAGAATAATGGATAAAGAAGATGTGGTACTTATGTACAATGGAATATCTCTTCACCATGAAATCAATGTAATAAGGCTAGTAGAAGAATAAAGAGTGGATTTAGGTCCGATAATACTACTTGAAATAAGTCAAACAGAAAAAGAAACATATCATAAGATATTACTTATAGAGGGAGGGTAAATATGGCTGCACAAAAAATGAATTACAAAACAGAACAGTGTCTCACATTTAGAAAACACACTTATGTCAGCTTAAGGGGAAAGGAGAGGTGGGGTGATGCATAAAACCAGAGTTTGAAATTAGCACAGATACCGTTCAATAAAACAAATAGGTATTAGACAAGATCTACACCTTGCTAAATGAACTGGCCTCAACACACCCTATACACCGCAGAGAAATATATCTGAGTAATAAAAATCTTAATACCCATGTATTGATATATCTCCATAAGGGAATCAAGTGTGTGCAGAGCGGCACAAACACAGCAGTGAAAATGAGCTAAACCCCATTATAGAAATAAATTTTAAAAACAAAACGCAGAAACAATGAAAGAGAGAAAAATTCTTACACAATTCGCTCAGGGGCTGTGATGCAACCTGGATTGGCCACATATAAACCCACAGCTGGATAAGACATAAGGCTGGACACTTGGGGCTGAGAGGATTGGTGAGCTTTGGTGAGCAACTGCCGAAAGTTTAATGCAATACTTCATGTTACTCATTCCAAGAGTCCCAACACTCCAGGTTGAAAGGAATCTTCCAACAGCTAAACTATGCATGGGAAACCCAGCGGATGGTATACCATATGATCGGGAAAGGTTTCTAAAACTCACCTCATTTTCCTCTCCTGGGGCTCCGGATCGACATTCCAGCCACTTTCCTAACAACATCCCCACATGGAGAGTCAATGCCTTTAAGTTCCGGTATAGTACAGTCTGCAGTTAGTGCGGAGGATGAATGGGAATAGGGAAAACCAGTGACAAAATAGCTGTAGCGGTTTCAATGGGCACAAGTCATTCTAATTTCACATCAGGAACAAGAATTAAACAAAGGCACAGCAAGGCGCCCCAGAAGAATATTAGGGCCTGAAGGAATCCTGTGGATATGAGGCAAGATCACAAAAATAAGAGCTGAAAAATGGAGCTAAGGGCAACTGCAATTCAAAAACCTGCAGAGTTATAAAGGTCAACTATTTTCAAGAAGTATATTGAGGTAAGGCTAGGAAGAGGCACTGAAAGCAAGGCAGAATTGCAGGAAACTGATTTCAGGAGGTAGACTGGAATTGCATTGAAAACATATGAAAAGAGACAAAACGTCGACAATGCTGCACTTGGACAAAAAGAGCGTATGCGTTTTTTCCAGAATATATTCAGGAAAAAACGCATACGCCCTTTTTGGCCAACCAAGCAAGCTTGCAAAGGAAATCTGCACTACAATGAAGTCTCACTTCCCCCCGGTCAAAAGGGCCATCTGAAAAAAGTGTAAAATCCAGAAAGGCAGGACAGGCCATGGAGAACTGGGAGCCTTGTTATGCTGATGGGCGGGATGTAAATGGCCAACAGCCACTCTGGAGAAGTGTATGGTGTTTCCTGAAACATCCAGAAAACAAAGCAACAGAGCCTAGGGCACTTCCACTTATGGTCCTATAGCTTAGGGAAATTAAAATCAAAAAGACACAGCCACCCCAAACGTTGGGACGGCTCCCTTTACAAGAACCTCATTTACCATACAAGTTCAATATCGCAGAAAGTGAAAAATGGATAAAGAAGTTGTGGTATTACGTACAATGCAATATCACTCAGCAATGAAATCTATGTCATCAGGCCCGTAGCATCATAATGAGTTGATTCAAGTACGATGATTCTAACTGAAATAAGTCACACAGAAAAAGAAACATCATAAGATATCACTAACACATGGAATTTAAATTTGGCTACACAGGAACTGAATTACAAAACAGAACAGGGTCTCAAATGTAGAAAACCAACTTATGCTTGCTTAAGGGGAAAGGTGAGTTGGGGTGCTGCATAAAACCAGAGATTGAAATGAGCACAGATACCGTTCCGTAAGCCAAATTTGTAATAGACAAGAGCTACTCCTTGCTCAACGAAATGGACTCAACCCCATATTAAACGCCTAAGAATATACATGACGAGTAAGAATCTTAAAACCTATGGATTGATATGTCTCCGAAAGAGAATCAAGCGTGGTACAGCGGCATAAACGCAGCAGTGATAGGATTGGTGAGGTGCGGTGAGCAAATGCAGACCCTTCGAGGTCATATTGCATGGTACCCATTCCATGGGTCTCAACTCTCCAGGTTTAAGGGATTCTTCCTTCAGTTAAAACATGCATGTGGAACCCAGAGTATGATCCACCGTGTGATCGGGAAATGTGTTCAAATGTGTCTCAGTTTTCGTCCCCTGGTACTTGAGTACAGCATTCCAGACGCTTTACTAACACTCTCCCCACTTGGAGAGTCAGTGCCTTGAACCTCCTGTTTGGCCCAGTTTGCAATTTCTGCGGAAGATGAACAGGAATAGGGAGAAACACTGAGCGACTAGCTGGAGGTGTCTTGACGGGCAAATTTAACTCTCATTTCCCACCAGGAAGAGGAATTAACCAAAGGCTCAGACTGCCGTGCCAGAACCAGATTAGGGTCTGAAGCAATCCTGCGGTGTTGCGGCCAGCTCACAAGAAAGCGATTTGAAGAAAGGAGCTCAGGGGCACTGTAATTCACAAACCTGCAGAGTTATAAATGACACGTATCGTCCAAAAATATATTGAAGTAAGGCTGCCAAGAGGACTTGAAAGTGGGGCAGAATTGCAGGAAACCGATTTCAGGAGGTAGACTGGAATTGCATTTAAAGCATAGGAAAAGAGGCAGAACGTCCACAATGATGCACTTGGCCAAAAAGTGTGTATGCGTTTTTTCCTGAATATATTCAGGAAAAAACGCATACGGCATTTTTGCCCAACCAAGCAAGCTTGCAAAGGAAATGTGCACTACAATGAAGTCTCACTTCCCCAGGGTCAAAAGGGCCATCTGAAAAAAGTGTAAAATCCAGAAAGGCAGGAGAGGCCATGGAGAACTGGGAGCCATGTTATGCTGATGGGCGGGATATAAATTGCCAACAGCCACTCTGGAGAAGTGTATGGTGTTTCCTGAAACATCCAAAAAACAAAGCAAGAGAGCCTAGGGCACTTCCACTTATGGTCGTATAGCTTAGGGAAATTAAAATAAAAAAGACACGGCCACCCCAAAGTTTGGGATGGTTCTGTTTACAAGAACCTAGTTTACGGTACAAGTTCAATATCGCAGAAAGCGAAAAATGGATAAAGAAGTTGTGGTACATATGGACAATGCAATATCACGCAGCAATGAAATCTATGTCATCAGGCCCGTTGCAGCATAATGAGTGGATTCAGGTACGATGATTCTAACTGAAATAAGTCACACAGAAAAAGAAACATTATAAGATATCACTAATGCACGGAATGTAAACTTGGCTACACAGGAACTGAATTACAAAACAGAACATGGTCTCAAATTTAGAAAACCAACTTATGCTTGCTTAAGAGGAAAGGTGAGTTGGGGTGTTGCATAAAACCAGAGATTGAAATGAGCACAGATACCGTTCCATAAGTCAAATATGTAATAGACAAGAGCTACTCCTTGCTCAACAAAATGGATTCAACACCCCATATTAAACGCCTAAGACTATACCTGACTAGTAAGAATCTTAAAAACTATGGATTGATATATCTCCGAAAGAGAATCAAGCGTGTGTACAGCGGCATAAACGCAGCAGTGATAGGATTGGTGAGGTTCAGTGAGCAAATGCAGACCCTTTGAAGTCATATTGCATGGTACCCATTCCATGAGTCTCAACTCTCCAGGTTTAAGGGATTCTTCCTTCAGCTAAAACATGGATGTGGAACCCAGAGTATGATCCACCGTGTGATCGGGAAACATGTTCAAATGTGTCTCAGTTTTTGTCCCCTGGTACTCGGGTGCAACAATCCAGATGCTTTACTAACACTCTCCCCACTTGGAGAGTCAGTGCCTTGAACCTCCTGTTTGGCCCAGTTTGCAATTTCTGTGGAAGATGAACAGGAATAGGGAGAACCAAAGAGAGACTAGCTGGAGGTGTCTGGACGGGCAAATTTAAATCTCATTTCCCACCAGGAAGAGGAATTAACCAAAGGCTCAGCGTGCCGTGCCGGAACCAGATTAGGGCCTGAAGCAATCTTGCGGTGCTGCGGCCAGCTCACAAGGAAGCGAGTTGAAGAAAGGAGCTCACGGACACTGTAATTCACAAACCTGCAGAGTTATAAATGACAGCTATCGTCCAAAAATATATTGAAGTAAGGCTGCCAAGAGGACTTGAATGTGGGGCAGAATTGCAGGAAACCGATTTCAGGAGGTAGACTGGAATTGCATTTAAAGCATAGGAAAAGAGGCAGAACGTCCACAATGATGCACTTGGCCAAAAAGGGCGTATGCGTTCTTTCCTGAATATATTCAGGAAAAAACGCATACGCCCTTTTTGGCCAACCAAGCAAGCATGCAAAGGAAATCTGCACTACAATGAAGTCTCACTTCCCCCCCGGTCAAAAGGGCCATCTGAAAAAAGTGTAAAATCCAGAAAGGCAGGACAGGCCATGGAGAACTGGGAGCCTTGTTATGCTGATGGGCGGGATGTAAATGGCCAACAGCCACTCTGGAGAAGTGTATGGTGTTTCCTGAAACATCTAAAAAACAAAGCAACAGAGCCTAGGGCACTTCCACTTATGGTCCTAGAGCTTAGGGAAATTAAAATCAAAAAGACACAGCCACCCCAAAGTTTGGGACGCCTCTGTTTACAAGAACCTCGTTTACGATTCAAGTTCAATATCGCAGAAAGAGAAAAATGGATAAAGAAGTTGTGGTACTTACGTACAATGCAATATCACTCAGCAATGAAATCTATGTCATCAGGCCTTTAACAGCATAATGAGTGGATTCAGGTACGATGATTCTATCTGAAATAAGTCACACAGAAAAAGAAACATCATAAGATATCACTAATACAAGGAATGTAAACTTGGATACACAGGAACTAAATTACAAAACAGAACAGGGTCTCAAATTTAGAAAACCAACTTATGCTTGCTTAGGGGCAAAGGTGAGGTAGGGTGCTGCATAAATCCAGAGATTGAAATGAGCACAGATACCGTTCCATAAGCCAAATATGTAATAGACAAGAGCTACTCCTTGCTCAACGAAATGGACTCAACACCCATATTAAACGCCTAAGAATATACCTGACTAGTAAGAATCTTAAAGCATATGGATTGATATGTCTCTGAAAGAGAATCAAGCATGTGTACAGTGGTATAAATGCAGCAGTGATAGAATTGGTGAGGTTCGGTGAGCAAATGCAGACCCTTTGAAGTCATATTTCATGGTACCCATTCCATGGGTCTCAACTCTCTAAGTTTAAGGGATTCTTCCTTCAGCTAAAACATGGATGTGGAACCCAGAGTTGATCCACCGTGTGATCGGGAAACATGTTCAAATGTGTCTCAGGTTTCGTTCCCTGGTACTCGGGTGCAACATTCCAGACGCTTTACTAACACTCTCCCGACTTGGAGAGTCACTGCCTTGAACCTCCTGTTTGGCCCAGTTTGCAATTTCTGCGGAAGATGAACAGGAATAGGGAGAACCAATGAGAGACTAGCTGGAGGTGTCTGGACGGGCAAATTTAACTCTCATTTCCCACCAGGAAGAGGAATTAACCAAAGGCTCAGCGTGCCGTGCCGGAACCCGATTAGGGCCTGAAGCAATCCTGCGGTGTTGCGGCCAGCTCAAAAGAAAGCGAGATGAAGAATGGAGCTCAGGGACACTGTAGTTCACAAACCTACAGAGTTATAAATGACAGCTATCGTCCAAAAATATATTGAAGTAAGGCTGCCAAGAGGACTTGAATGTGGGGCAGAATTGCAGGAAACCGATTTCAGGAGGTAGACTGGAATTGCATTTAAAGCATAGGAAAAGAGGCAGAACGTCCACAATGATGCACTTGGCCAAAAAGGGCGTATGCGTTTTTTCCTGAATATATTCAGGAAAAAACGCATACGCCCTTTTTGGCCAACCTAGCAAGCTTGCAAAGGAAATCTGCACTACAATGAAGTCTCACTTCCGCCTGGTCAAAAGGGCCATCTGAAAAAAGTGTAAAATCCAGAAAGCCAGGACAGGCCATGGAGAACTGGGAGCCTTGTTATGCTGATGGGCGGGATGTAAATTGCCAACAGCCACTCTGGAGAAGTGTATGGTGTTTCCTGAAACATCCAAAAAACAAAGCAACAGAGCCTAGGGCACTTCCACTTATGGTCCTATAGCTTAGGGAAATTAAAATAAAAAAGACACAGCCACCCCAAAGTTTGGGACGGTTCTGTTTACAAGAACCTCGTTTACGGTTCAAGTTCAATATCGCAGAAAGCGAAAAATGGATAAAGAAGTTGTGGTACATATGGACAATGCAGTATCACTCAAAAATGAAATCTGTGTCATCAGACCTGTTGAAGCATAAGGAGTGGATTCAGGTACGATGATTCTAACTGAAATAAGTCACACAGAAAAAGAAACATTATAAGATATCACTAATGCACGGAATGTAAACTTGGCTACACAGGAACTGAATTACAAAACAGAACATGGTCTCAAATTTAGAAAACCAACTTATGCTTGCTTAAGAGGAAAGGTGAGTTGGGGTGTTGCATAAAACCAGAGATTGAAATGAGCACAGATACCGTTCCATAAGCCAAATATGTAATAGACAAGAGCTACTCCTTGCTCAACAAAATGGACTCAACACCCCATATTAAACGCCTAAGAGTATACCTGACTAGTAAGAATCTTAAAAACTATGGATTGATATATCTCCGAAAGAGAATCAAGCGTGTGTACAGCGGCATAAACGCAGCAGTGATAGGATTGGTGAGGTTCAGTGAGCAAATGCAGACCCTTTGAAGTCATATTGCATGGTACCCATTCCATGAGTCTCAACTCTCCAGGTTTAAGGGATTCTTCCTTCAGCTAAAACATGGATGTGGAACCCAGAGTATGATCCACCGTGTGATCGGGAAACATGTTCAAATGTGTCTCAGTTTTTGTCCCCTGGTACTCGGGTGCAACATTCCAGATGCTTTACTAACACCCTCCCCACTTGGAGAGTCACTGCCTTGAACCTCCTGTTTGGCCCAGTTTGCAATTTCTGCGGAAGATGAACAGGAATAGGGAGAACCAAAGAGAGACTAGCTGGAGGTGTCTGGACGGGCAAATTTAAATCTCATTTCCCACCAGGAAGAGGAATTAACCAAAGGCTCAGCGTGCCGTGCCGGAACCAGATTAGGGCCTGAAGCAATCTTGCGGTGCTGTGGCCAGCTCACAAGGAAGCGAGTTGAAGAAAGGAGCTCAGGGACACTGTAATTCACAAACATGCAGAGTTATAAATGACAGCTATCGTCCAAAAATATATTGAAGTAAGGCTGCCAAGAGGACTTGAATGTGGGGCAGAATTGCAGGAAACCGATTTCAGGACGTAGAATGGAATTGCATTTAAAGCATAGGAAAAGAGGCAGAACGTCCACAATGATGCACTTGGCCAGAAAGGGCGTATGTGTTTTTTCTGAATATATTCAGGAAAAAACGCATACGCCCTTTTTGGCCAACCAAGCAAGCATGCAAATGAAATCTGCACTACAATGAAGTCTCACTTCCCCCCCCACCCCGGTCAAAAGGGCCATCTGAAAAAAGTGTAAAATCCAGAAAGGCAGGACAGGCCATGGAGAACTGGGATCCTTGTTATGCTGATGGGCGGGTTGTAAATTGCCAATAGCCACTCTGGAGAAGTGTATGGTGTTTCCTGAAACATCTAAAAAACAAAGCAACAGAGCCTAGGGCACTTCCACTTATGGTCCTATAGCTTAGGGAAATTAAAATCAAAAAGACACAGCCACCCCAAAGTTTGGGATGGCTCTGTTTACAAGAACCTCATTTACGGTACAACTTCAATATCACGGAAAGCGAAAAATGGATAAAGAAGTTGTGTTACTTATGTACAATGCAATATCACACAACAATGAAATCTATATCATCAGGCTCATAGCAGCATAATGAGTGGATTCAGGTACGATGATTCTATCTGAAATAAGTCACACAGAAAAAGAAACATCATAAGATATCACTAATACACGAAATGTAACCTTGGCTACACAGGAACTGAATTACAAAACAGAACAGGGTCTCAAATGTAGTAAATCAACTTATGCTTGCTTAAGGGGAAAGATGAGTTGGGGTGCTGCATAAAACCGGAGATTGAAATGAGCACAGATACCGTTCCATAAGCCAAATATGTAATAGACAAGAGCTACTCCTTGCTCAACGAAATGGACTCAACACCCCATATTAAACGCCTAAGAGTATACCTGACTAGTGAGAATCTTAAAAAGTATGGATTGATATATCTCCGATAGAGAATCAAGCGTGTGTACAGCGGCATAAACGCAGCAGTGACAGGATTGGTGAGGTTCAGTGAGCAAATGCAGACCCTTTGAAGTCATATTGCATGGTACCCATTCCATGAGTCTCAACTCTCCAGGTTTAAGGGATTCTTCCTTCAGCTAAAACATGCATGTGGACCCCAGAGTACGATCCACCGTGTGATCGGGAAACGTGTTCAAATGTGTCTCAGTTTTCGTCCCCTGGTACTCGGGTGCAACATTCCAGACGCTTTGCTAACACTCTCCCGACTTGGAGAGTCAGTGCCTTGAACCTCCTGTTTGGCCCAGTTTGCAATTTCTGCGGAAGATGAACAGGAATAGGGAGAACCAATGAGAGACTAGCTGGAGGTGTCTGGACGGGCAAGTTTAACTCTCATTTCCCACCAGGAAGAGGAATTAACCAAAGGCTCAGCGTGCCGTGTCAGAACCAGATTAGGGCCTGAAGGAATCCTGCGGTGTTGCGGCCAGCTCACAAGAAAGCGAGTTGAAGAAAGGAGCTCAGGGGCACTGTAATTCACAAAGCTGCAGAGTTATAAATGACAGCTATCGTCCAAAAATATATTGAAGTAAGGCTGCCAAGAGGACTTGAAAGCGGGGCAGAATTGCAGGAAACTGATTTCAGGAGGTAGACTGGAATTGCATTTAAAGCATAGGAAAAGAGGCAGAATGTCCACAATGATGCACTTGGCCTAAAAGGGTGTATGCGTTTTTTCCTGAATATATTCAGGAGAAAACGCATACGCCCTTTTTGGCCAAGCAAGGAAGCATGCAAAGGAAATCTGCACTACAATGAAGTCTCACTTCCCCCGGTCAAAAGAGCCATCTGAAAAAAGTGTAAAATCCAGAAAGGCAGGACAGGCCATGGAGAACTGGGAGCCTTGTTATGCTGATGGGCGGGATGTAAATGGCCAACAGCCACTCTGGAGAAGTGTATGGTGTTTCCTGAAACATCTAAAAAACAAAGCAACAGAGCCTAGGGCACTTCCACTTATGGTCCTATAGCTTAGGGAAATTAAAATCAAAAAGACACAGCCACCCCAAAGTTTGGGACGGCTCTGTTTACAAGAACCTCGTTTACGATACAAGTTCAATATCGCAGAAAGCGAAAAATGGATAAAGAAGTTGTGGTACTTACGTACAATGCAATATCACTCAGCAATGAAATCTATGTCATCAGGCCTGTTGAAGCATAATGAGTGGATTCAGGTACGATGATTCTATCTGAAATAAGTCACACAGAAAAAGAAACATCATAAGATATCACTAATACAAGGAATGTAAACTTGGATACACAGGAACTGAATTACAAAACAGAACAGGGTCTCAAATTTAGAAAACCAACTTATGCTTGCTTAGGGGCAAAGGTGAGGTAGGGTGCTGCATAAATCCAGAGATTGAAATGAGCACAGATACCGTTCCATAAGCCAAATATGTAATAGACAAGAGCTACTCCTTGCTCAACGAAATGGACTCAACACCCATATTAAACGCCTAAGAATATACCTGACTAGTAAGAATCTTAAAACATATGGATTGATATGTCTCCAAAAGAGAATCAAGCATGTGTACAGTGGTATAAATGCAGCAGTGATAGAATTAGTGAGGTTCGGTGAGCAAATGCAGACCCTTTGAAGTCATATTGCATGGTACCCATTCCATGGGTCTCAACTCTCTAAGTTTAAGGGATTCTTCCTTCAGCTAAAACATGCATGTGGAACCCAGAGTATGATCCACCGTGTGATCGGGAAACATGTTCAAATGTGTCTCAGGTTTCGTTCCCTGGTACTCGGGTGCAACATTTCAGATGCTTTACTAACACTCTCCCGACTTGGAGAGTCAGTGCCTTGAACCTCCTGTTTGGCCCAGTTTGCAATTTCTGCGGAAGATGAACAGGAATAGGGAGAACCAATGAGAGACTAGCTGGAGGTGTCTGGACGGGCAAATTTAACTCTCATTTCCCACCAGGAAGAGGAATTAACCAAAGGCTCAGCATGCCGTGCCGGAACCAGATTAGGGCCTGAAGCAATCCTGTGGTGTTGCGGCCAGCTCAAAAGAAAGCGAGTTGAAGAATGGAGCTCAGGGACACTGTAGTTCACAAACCTGCAGAGTTATAAATGACAGCTATCGTCCAAAAATATATTGAAGTAAGGCTGCCAAGAGGACTTGAAAGCGGGGCAGAATTGCAGGAAACCGATTTCAGGAGGTAGACTGGAATTGCATTTAAAGCATAGGAAAAGAGGCAGAACGTCCACAATGATGCACTTGGCCAAAAAGGGCGTATGCTTTTTTTCCTGAATATATTCAGGAAAAAACGCATACGCCCTTTTTGGCCAACCAAGCAAGCTTGCAAAGGAAATCTGCACTACAATGAAGTCTCACTTCCGCCTGGTCAAAAGGGCCATCTGAAAAAAGTGTAAAATCCAGAAAGGCAGGACAGGCCATGGAGAACTGGGAACCTTGTTATGCTGATGGGCGGGATGTAAATTGCCAACAGCCACTCTGGAGAAGTGTATGGTGTTTCCTGAAACATCTAAAAAACAAAGCAACAGAGTCTAGGGCACTTCCACATATGGTCCTATAGCTTAGGGAAATTAAAATCGAAAATACACAGCCACCCCAAAATTTGGGACGGCTCTGTTTACAGGAACCTCTTCTACGGCACAAGTTAAATATCCCAGAGAGCAAATAATGGATAAAGAAGTTGCGGTACTTACGTACAACAGAATACCACTCAGCAATGAAATCTATGTCACCAGGCCCGTACCAGCATAATGAGTGGATTGAGGCACGATGATTCTAAGTGAAATAAGTCACACAGAAAAAGAAACATCATAAGGTATCACTAATACATGGAATGTAAACTTGGCTACACATGAACTGAATTACAAAACAGAACAGGGTCTCAACTTTAGAAAACCAACTTATGCTTGCTTAAGGGGAAAGGTGAGTTGGGGTGCTGCATAAAACCAGAGTTTGAAATTAGCACAGATACCATTCCATAAGCCAAATATGTAATAGACAAGACCTACCCCTTGCTCAACGAAATGGACTCAACAATGAGGTATCACCTCACACCTGTTAGAATGGGCATCATCAGAAAATCTACAAACAACAAATGCTGGAAGGGTGTGGAGAAAAGGAACCCTCTTCCACTATTGTTGGGAATATAAATTGATAGTCACTATGGAGAACAATATGGAGTTTCTTAAGAAACTAACAATAGAATTACCATATGATACAGCAATCCCAGTACTGGACATATACCCAGACAAAACCATAAATCAAAAAGAGACATTCACCGCAATGTTCATTACATCACTATTTACAATATCGAGGTAATGGAAGCAACCTAAATGCCCACAGACAGACGAATGCATAAAGAAGTGGTACATATATAAAATGGAATATTACTAAGCCATGAAAAGGAATGAAATTGGGTCATTTGTAGAGACGTCGATGGATCTAGAGACTGTCATACAGAGTGAAGTAAGTCAGAAAGAGAAAAACAAATCTTGTATATTCATGCATATATGTGGAACCTAGAAAAACTGTACAGATTAACCGTTTTGCAAGGCATAAATAGAGCAACAGATGTAGACAACAAACGTATGGACAACAAGGGGGGAAAGCTGTTGGGGGGGTGGTGGTGGGAGGAGTTGAGAGACTGGGATTGGCATGTATACATTTATATGTATAAAATAGATAACCAATAAGAACCTGCTGTATAAAAATATAAAATAAAATTCAAAATTAAAAAGAAATAAAATTTAAAAAATAAAACAGAAAAACCAATTATTCCCTTCACATACATGTATTTATATGAATAAATTATTTCCATGCTTATATCTGTAAATACAAAAAAGAGGAATAAAATCTACCTTGAACCAAAAACGAAAAAGAGAAAAAAAACACAGAACCCACCAGTTACACAGAGGAAAACCGTATCAGGGCACTTGCTCCAGTTGTAAACAATTCTGAAATTGGTCAGTGGTGGGGAATCGTCTCCCATTCAGCCAGCAGCCCCCACGCAACAAGCGTCCTCATTGCAAAGCTGGGGCACCGTGCCGAGACATCTGTGAGTAAACGTGAGCTGAGCCCCAGGCCAGTTGCTGCTGAACTATTCCCACCCGTCCCAGGTAAAACACCTGAATATATACAAGGACTTGAAAGACTAGAGGAAGGACCATGGAGCCACACGAGTGACAGCATGCCGGCCGACTTGGTGCCTGCAGGCCAGCCAGGATGGTCCTGGCCCTGGGTGCTCTTCTGGATGATTTCCATTTCCCTGCCTGAGATACCCGTCCTGTCCCTGCCCCCACTGCTTTTTTCCTTCCTCACCTCTGCCCAGGGAGAAATTCCAGCAGCAGGTATGGGTGACACATCCTCTTCTTTAGCAGGTGGCAGCCTGGCAACTGCTGCAGAAAGTCCAGCAGAGCCCCACTCACACTGGGCCACCCACAAAGCCGTGGCCTCTCACTCCCTCCCACCAGCCCAGCCCCGAGACTGCTGGCAGGGCAGAGAAAATGGCGTCAGGCACAGCTGCAGGGGCTCTTGCTGCCTGGAGTGGTATTTATATTGATCTCAACCCAGGCACACCTGGGGAGGGCTGGCCGGCACGGTAAGGCTGCCCAGTTCAGCCAATCATCACCCCTCAGGGGCTCACAGTTGCAGAAAATGGAACTTGCTGAACCGGCCAGGTCCAAGGAACAGGTGTGGGCTCCTGAGAGTAAGGATAGACAAGGGGCTGCACCTTTGGCTTGTTTTCTAATCATTTTATCTGGCCCATGAGTGGGAGACAACTTCAAGAAAACCCTCTCCTAATGAGAGGAACCCAGGAGTCAGGGAGAGGAGGGGTGGGTGGTGGTTGGAGACAGAGGCCTGGTGCCCCGGGTGCAGTAGAAGTCTCTCGAAGACCAGGTGGAGGGAGGCTGCACAGAGTGATGCCCAGGGTCACAGACCTGTCGCAACTGCTGTTTGTTAGTTCAAGTCCTGCTCTGAGGTGCTCTGTGTCAGCTCTGAGTGACAGGTGAGCTGGGGGTGCTCTGCAATTAGGGCTATGTGCATGGTTCCTGTGAGCCCAGTTCTGCCACAGTACCTGCAAGGGTAGCTCTGTATCCTGGGAGAGGCCTGACCACGAGAGCCCCGTGGGCTGGTGTGGGGGTGGGGTACCTGCCCAGGTGAGCTTCATATCCTGAGATTGATCTGACCAGGAGAGCCCCATGGGCTGCTGGGGACCTGGTAAAGGATGTCAGGACAGTCAGTGAAGCCACCAAGGATATACCTCCAGTTGCTCCTAATTCCTACACCCTGCTGGTCATTCTACCAACCACCAGGACATGGTATTCTGTATTAGTCTTCAATGATGCCTTCTTTTGTATTCCATTAGTCCCAGAGTCACAAGAAATTTTGGCTTGTGAGTGGCAGGACTCAACATACAACTAAAACAATACTTCCGGGCCGTCTTGCCCCAAGGGTTCAAAAATTCCCACACCATTTTGGGGAAAGCTTAGCTAAAGACCTAAAAGTTCTACCTCTGGAAAAGGAAACCCTCCTTCAATACGCAGATGACATTCTGATCGCCAGCCCTACTAAGGAGGCCTCTGAACTACCAAGCCAATAAAGGATAGAAGTTGTCCAAGAAAAAGCTCAAATATCACAGACTGCGGTGACCTGCCTGGGCTTCATTCTCACAGAAGGTCGGAGAAACCCATCCCAGGAAAGGGAAGAAACCATTTGCAGCCTTACCCCTTTCTAAAACTAGAAGACAGCTTAGGGGTTCCTGGGGAGGCCAGGGTTTGCTGCTTCTGGATCCCTAACTACAGTCTACTAGCTGGGCCTCTATATGAAACACTGAAAGGAAAAGATGATGATCCTTTTGAATAGAATCCAGAAGTGGCCTTTCAAGAATGGAAAGAGCAGTCAATTCAGACCCTTGCCCTGGAACTCCCTAATTTAGCTAAACCCTTTGACCTTTACATTCCCGGTGAAAGGTGAATCGCCATTGGAGAATTAGTGCAAAAACTGGGACCACTTGAAATGGAACAACGCAAGAATGCCATCCAGGTAGGATAAACTACAGTCACCAAGGGGCTTGGCACACTGCCACCCACATCTGGCCAAGATACTGGTGGTATCTAAAAACCTGGAAATCAGCAGCCCAAAAGGCCACCTCCCTCCTAAGGGAAAATGACCCCACATGGTGATCCTAACCACCAACCATGCCCTGAAATTGCAGGGTTCGCTCCATGGGCACACCAACCTCGAGTGAGGAGGCCCTCCAACTCCAACATCCAGAGAGATAACCGGGGGCAACAGAGCACCATGACGACTCGTGTGAACATCACTTGACCTGGAGTTTCTCTCATAAAACAACAAGAGTGTGTCCCAAAAGAGTAGACTACTGCTTGCAGGACTTACTGCACCCAGAGGGGAGCTAATAATCTTGGCGGGGGAACCGTGTATCAAACTGTCACCATAGAAAAGCCTACAGACACCGTGATGATGGTGGCCAATAAGACCGGCTGGACTCCTGTTTACTTCAAAAGGTTGTTGACTCAGTGGCCGTCATGGTCCTTGATAACCACCGACCCTGGACTGTCCGGGAGTTGAGCGGGCAGGGCTCTGACACCTGGTGCTGTTTGTACATTAATTCAGGGGTCTAATTGAAGAAAGTGCAGACTACTGGTCAGAGCATCTAGGCTGGCAGAAACGGTCAGCCTAAGGTGGCCGAACAAATGTGGGGCGGGTTGAAACCGGCCCTCACAGCATCTCTGCACATCTCTTTCCTGGACCCTTAAAGGTCATTAGAATCAGTGACACTTCCAATGCTGGTGCTCAGGCGGACGAGCAGGGAGGCAGGGGGCCTGGGGACAATCAACGTCACCTGGAGGCTGTTGGGGAGAAGTTCTGACCCTCGCCCCCGGGTATGAGGGCTCCCAACTCAGCACTCAGCAGTTACAGAAGAAGGGTCTGCACCCTCAGCACTCCAAGAATGAGGAACGGGACAAAAGGCAGAGGAGGGGTTTGTCCCCAGTAAAGCCCATTTAAAATCCCTGGGAGATAAAAATAGAATCTGGGCAATAAAGTCAAGTCTAACCTTTTTTATCCTTTGTGCTTTGTCTAATTTCACGTGCTCCTAGGGTCCCGCATGCAGAGGTTCCACACCCGGCACTTCAGACCAGATTTCCTAGTGCAGAATGGCTGGGTCGACACCTCAGCTCCTGGGGCCCAGTGCAGACTCCGCGATATAGAGCCTGAGCTGCAGCCAACCCGGCCCTTGAGAGCTCCGCCCCCTCCCTCCCACTGACTCTGACAGGATCTCTACACAGCAGCCCAGCCCACAGCCCACAGGGTAGTGCATGCTCTCACCTCTCCATTCCCTGATCAAAATATAAAGTTTCCTTTGCTTGTGAACCAAACTCAGTCTCGATCTGTTGGCCCCAATGACACTGGGCAGGGGGACACTTCTTGGGGTCCACTCTGGAGGATCAGTAACAGAAATTGAGACTATTGTAACTTCAATGAACAGATGTGTGAGCCAAACTGTAGTTAACATAGAACAGTGTATAAGGCTCGGGTAAAATAAGATGTTTCTAACACTTCCATTTGATATTTCCATCACTTTGTTAAAAGCAAGTTCAGTGAAAAGGTTTGTCTTATTTGTCAGGTCAATATTAGAGAAACGAAGTGATTTCTTTCCAAGGATGTACATCTAATAATCTTGGTTAAAGCTTCAATCTTGTTTTAAATGCTTTTCCATTGAAAATGATACCTCTCTTTCAGCTCCCCCATTTCTGAGAAGTATAAAATCTTATAATTTATTATTACCAAAGGGGAAAGGTGGGAGGAGGGATAAATTAACAGTTTGGGATTAACACATACACACTGCTATGTATAAAATAGATCATCAACAAGGAACTACTGTATAGCACAGGGAACTACACTCAATATTTTGCAATAACCTATAAGGGGAAATAATCTGAAAAAGAATAGATATTTTTATTGACATCATCTATCAATGACAGTTAAAGTGTAACCTAAGGGAAGCTGGTGGTGAGTGCTTCTGACCCTGAAGACTTCAATCATCTAAAGTTTGGACTCTGCCTACTTCCCAAGGCCCTTAATGAACATATGTGTAGCCGTAGCTTAAAAAATTCCCCAGTTTGGGTTTCGGGGAGACACTGATTTTGAAAAAGCCCTGGTGTTCTCCTTACATGAATGGGACTCTTCCTACTGCTAAAACATGTCTGTCACACCCAGAGGATGGTATACCGTCTGATCGGGAAGAGTTTGGAAAAGGCATCTCATCTCCTCATCTCCTGGTGCTCGGGTTCACCCCTCCAGCGTCTTTACTAACAGTCTCCCCACTTGGAGATGTCAGCACTGTCAACATCCTGTTGCGTACAGTTTGGAATTTGTCCAGAGGATGAAGCGGAAGGATGAGGAACAATGAGAGACAAGTCCTAGGTGTTCAGACAGGCACATGTCACTCTAATTTCCAATCAGGGAGACGAATTGACCAAAGGCTAGGGTTGCCCATGGAAACAGTATAGGGCTTGAGGAAATCCCGCTGCTTTGTGGCCAGTTCCCATAAACACAAGTTGAACAATGGAACTCAGGGGCAGTAAAATTCACGAAACTGCAGAGTTGAAAATATCCATCACTGAAAAATGTCTTGAGGAAAGTCAGAGAAAAGGACTGGTAAGCAAGGGAGAATGGCAGGAAAGGGATTTGAGGAGGTAGAAAGGACTCGCCATTAAGCACAAGAAAAGGGGCTGAACATTGCCAACATTGCAGTTGGCCAAAAAGGGTGTATGCGTTTTTTTCTGTATATATTCAAGAAAAGGGCATACACTTTTTTAGCCAACCAAACAGGTGGGCACTGGAAATCAATACTACAAAAGATATCACTTCGTATCAGTCAGAAGAGCCATCCTCATAAAGCGTAAACAACAGAAATGCAGAACAGGGCAAGTAGAAGAGGGAGCCCTGTGAGACTTATAGTGGAAATGTATATTGCCAACGGCCATTCTGGAGAAGTGTATTGTGTTTACTAAAGCATCTAAAAAATGAGCTACAGAGCATAGGGCACTTGCACGCATGGTCGTATATCTTGGGAAAAACAAAAATCGAGAGGACACAGGCACCCCAATGTTTACCCCCTCTCTGTTTAAAAGATCCTCGACTAGGATATAACTTAAATGTCTCTGGATGGAAAAAAATGGATAGAGATGTGGTACTTAGGTAGAGTGGAATATTATTCAGCCTGGAAATCAATGAAATATGGCCAGTTGTAACAACTCGGGAGGAGTTACGTATGATCATTCTAAGTGACATAATTCAAAAAGAAAAAGACACATATCATAAGATATCACTTAAAGGTGGAATCCAAAATGGCTACACATGAAATAAATTACAAAACAAAAACATAGTCAAATATGTAGAAAACACGCATAAGGCTGCTAAACGGGAAAGGTGGGGAGGGGTGAGGCATCATCCAGGAGGTTGAAATTAGCAAAGATACCATTCCAAATACCAAACTGATAATCAACAAGGCCTACACGGTAGCTAAAAGAACTGCACTCAGCACACTCAAGTCACCGGAAAAGAATATATACGACTGGTAAGAATCTGAAAAAGAATTTATTGATGTCTCTCTGTACGTGAATCAAGTGGATGTACAACAGCAAGAAACAGAGCTTTGAAAATCAGCTGTAACCAATATAGTAATAAATTGAAAAAAATAAACGACAGAGAGACAGAGAAAACCTCTTACAACTTTTCCTCAGGGACGGTGATGCAACATGGATTGAACACA
>NC_064565.1:24518588-24523588 GCF_937001465.1 Orcinus orca
CTCACCCTAAACCGTTGTCGTACGCTCACCTGGACCCTAAACCGTCCGCGTCCCCTACCCTAACCCTAGCCCGAACCCTAACCCTAACCCTTCCCCGAAGCCTTACCCTAACCTGTCCCTTAATCCTAACCCGTACGCTAACACTAACCCGTGCCCTCACACGTACGTGCCCCCTAAACCGTTGTCATACACTCACCTGGACCCTAAACCGCCCCCGTCCCCTAACCCTAACCCTAGCCCGAACCCTAACCCTAACACTTCCCCGAAGCCTTACCCTCACCCATCCCCTAATCCTAACCCGTACGCTAACACTAACCCGTGCCCTCACACGTACGCTCCCCCTAAACCGTTGTCGTACCCTCACCTGGACCCTACACCGTCCCCATCCCCTAACCCTAACCCTAGCCCGAACCCTAACCCTAACCCTACCCCGAAGCCTTACCCTAAACCGTCCCCTAATCCTAACCCGTACGCTAACACTAACCCATGCCCTCACACGTGCGCTCCCCCTAAACCATTGTCGTACACTCACCTGGACCCTAAACCGTCCCCTAACCCAAATCCTAACCCTAACACTAACCCTAACCCTAACCCTAACCCTAAACCTAATCCAAACCCCTAACCCTAACCTTAACACTAACCCGAACACTAACCCTCTAACCCTTCCCCTAATCCTAACCCCAACCCTAACCCTAACCCTAACCCTAATCCTAAACTTTCCCCGAAGCCTTACCCTAAGACGTCCCCTAATCCTAACCCGTACGCTAACACTAACCCTTGCCCTCACACGTACGCTCCCCCTAAACTGTTGTCGTACCCTCACATGGACCCTAAACCGTCCCCGTCCCCGTCCCCTAACCCTAGCCCTAGCCCGAACCCTAACCCTTACCATTCCCCGAAGCCTTACCCTTACACGTCCCCTAATCCTAACCCGTATGCTAACACTAACCCTTTTCCTCACACGTACGCTCCCCCTGAACCATTGTCATACCCTCACCTGGACCCTAAATCGTCCCCGTCCCCTAACCCTAACCCTAGCCCGAAACCTAACCCTAACCCTTCCCCGAAGCCTTACCCTAACACGTCCCCTAATCCTAACCCGTACGCTAATACTAACCCATGCCCTCACATGTACGCTCCCACTAAACCGTTGTCGTACCCTCACCAGGACCCTAATCGGTCCCCGTCCCCAACCCTAACACTAGCCCGAACCCTAACACTAACCCTTCCCTGAAGCCTTACCCTAACCCGTCCACTAATCCTAACCCGTACGTAACACTAACCCGTGCCCTCACACGTACGCTCCCCCTAAACCGTTGTCGTACCCTCACCTGGACCGTAAACCGTCCCCGTCCCCCAACCCTAACCCTAGCCTGAACCCTAATGCTAACACTTCCCCGAAGCCTTACCCTAAACCGTCCCCTATTCCTAACCCATACGCTAACACTAACCCATGCTCTCACACGTGTGCTCCCCCTATACCGTTGTCGTACACTCACCTGGACCCTAAACCGTCCCCGTCCCCTAACCCTAACCCTAACCCTAACCCTAACCCTAATCCTAACACTAACCCTAATCCTAAACCCTAACACTAACCCTAACCCTAACCCTAACCCTAACCCTCTAACCCTAACCCTAACCCTAACCCGAACCCTAACCCTAACCCCAACCCTAACCCTAACGCTAACCTTAACCCTCTAACCCTAACGCTAACACTAACCCTAAACCTAACCCTAAACCCTGACCCTAACCCTAATCCTAACCCTTCCCCGAAGCCTTTCCCTAAACCTTCCCCTAATCCTAACCCGTACGCTAACACTAACCCGTGCCCTCACACGTTGTCTCACACTAAACCGTTGTCGTAACCTCACCTGGACCCTAAACCGTCCCTGTCCCATAATCCTAACCCTAGCCCGAATCCTAACCCCAACCCTTCCCCGAAGCCTTAACCTAACCCGTCCCCTAATCCTAACCCGTACGCTAACACTAACCCATGCCCTCACACGTACGCTCCCCGTAAACCGTTGTCTTACCCTCACCTGGACCCTAAACCGTCCCCGTCCCCTAACCCTAACCCTAGCCCAAACCCTAACCCTAACACTTCCCCAAAGCCTTACCCTAACCCGTCCCCTAATCCTAACCCATACGCTAATACTAACCCATGCTCTCACACGTAAGCTCCCCATAAACTGTTGTTGTACCCTCACCTGGACCCTAAACCGTCGCCGTCCCCTACCCTAACCCTAGCCCGAACCCTAACACTAACCCTTCCCCGAAGCCTTAAACTAAACCGTCCCTTAATCCTAACCCGTACGCTAACACTAACCCGTTCCCTCACACGTACATGCCCACTAAACCGTTGTCGTACACTCACCTGGAACCTAAACCGTCCCCGTCCCCTAACCCTAACCCTAGCCCGAACCCTAACCCTAACCCTTCCCCGAGGCCTTACCCTAACCCGTCCCCTAATCCTAACCCGTACGCTAAAACTAACCCATGCCCTCACACGTGCGCTCCCCCTAAACCGTCGTCGTACACTCACCTGGACCCTAAACCGTCCCCTAACCGTAACCCTAACCCTAACCCTAACCCTAACCCTAACCTTAACCCTCTAACGCTAACCCTAAACCTAACACTAACCCTAAACCTAACCACTGACCCTAACCCTAACCCTAACCCTAAATCTAAACCTAACCATAACCCTCTAACCCTAACCCTAACCCTAACTCTAACCCTAAACCTAACTCTAACCCTAACCCTAACCCTAACCCTAACACTAAGCCTAACCCCTAACCCTAACCCTAACACTAACCCGAACCCTAACCCACTAACCCTTCCCCTAATCCTAACCCCAACCCTAACCTTAACCCTAACCCTAATCCTAACCCTTCCCCGAAGCCTTACCCTAACCCGTCCCCTAATCCTAAACCGTACGCTAACACGAACCCGTGCCCTCACACGTACGCTCCCCCTAAACTGTTGTCGTACACTCACCTGGACCCTAAACCATCCCCGTCCCCTAACCCTAACCCTAGCCCGAACCCTAACCCTAACCCTTCCCCAAAGCCTTACCCTAAACCGTCCCCTAATCCTAACCCGTATGCTAACACTAACCCGTTCCCTCACACGTACACTCCCCCTAAACTGTTGTCGTACCCTCACCTGGACCCGAAACCGTCCCCGTCCCCTAACCCTAACCCTAGCCTGAACCCTAAACCTAACCCTTCCCCGAAGCCTTACACTAACCCGTCCAATCATTCTAACCCGTACGCTAAAACTAACCCATGCCCTCACACGTACGCTCAGCCTAAACCGCTGTCGTACCCTAACCTGTCACCTAAACCGTCCCCATCCCCATCCGCTAACCGTGAACCTAACCCTAACCCTAACCCCTAAACGTAACCTAACCCTAACCCTAACCCTAACCTTAACCCAAACCCTAACCGTAAACCTAACCCTAACCCTAACCCTTAAACCTAACCCAAAACCTAACCCTAAACTTAACATTAACCCTAACCCTAACCCTAACCCTAACCCTAACCCTAACCCTAACCTGGACCCTAAACCGTCTCCGTACCCTAACCCTAACCCTAGACCGAACCCTAACCCTAATCCTTCCCTGAAGCCTTACACTAACACGTCCCCTAATCCTAACCTGTACGCTAACACTAACCCATGCCCTCACAAGTACGCTCCACCTAAACCGTCGTCGTACCCTCACCTGGACCCTGAACGTCCCCGTCCCCTAACCCTAACCCTAGCACGAACTCTAACCCTAACCCTTCCCCAAAGCCTTACGCTAACCCTAACCCTAACCCTAACCCTAACCCTGACCCTAAACCCTGACCCTATACCTAAACCTAACCCTTCCCCGAAGCCTTTCCCTAACCCTTCCCCTAATCCTAACCCATACGCTAACACTAACCCGTGCCCTCACATGATCGCTCACCCTAAACCGTTGTTGTAAACTCACCTGGACACTAAACCGTCCCTGTCCCCTAACCCTAACCCTACCCGAATCCTAACCCTAACCCTTCCCCGAAGCCTTACCCTAACCCGTCCCCTAATCCTAAACCGTACGCTAATACTAACCCGTTGTCTCACACGTAAGCTCCCCCTGAACCGTTGTCTTACCCTCACCTGGACCCTAAACCGTCCTCGTCCCCTACCCTAACCCTAGCCCGAACCCTAACCCTAACACTTCCCCGAAGCCTTACGCTAAACCGTCCCTTAATCCTAACCCGTACGCTAACACTAACCCGTGCCCTCACACGTATGTGCCCCCTAAACCGTTGTCATACCCTCACCTGGACCCTAAACCGTCCCCGTCCCCTAACCCTAACCCTAGCCCGAACCCTAACCCTAACCTTCTAACCCTAACACTAACCCTAACACTAACCCTAAACCTAACCCCTGACCCTAACCCTAACCCTAACCCTAAATCTAAACCTAACCCTAACCCTCTAACCCTAGCCCTAACCCTAACCCTAACACTAACACTAATCCTAACCCCCAACCCTAACCCTATCATTAACCCGAACCCTAACCCTCTAACCCTTCCCCTAATCCTAACCCCAACCCTAACCCTAACACTTCCCCGAAGCCTTACCCTAACACGTCCCCTAATCCTAACCCGTATGCTAACACTAACCCGTTCCCTCACACGTACGCTCCCCCTAAACTGTTGTCGTACCCTCACCTGGACCCGAAACCGTCCCCGTCCCCTAACCCTAACCCTAGCCTGAACCCTAAACCTAACCCTTCCCCGAAGCCTTACACTAACCCGTCCAATCATTCTAACCCGTACGCTAAAACTAACCCATGCCCTCACACGTACGCTCAGCCTAAACCGTTGTCGTACCCTAACCTGTCACCTAAACCGTCCCCATCCCCATCCGCTAACCGTGAACCTAACCCTAACCCTAACCCCTAAACGTAACCTAACCCTAACCCTAACCCTAACCTTAACCCAAACCCTAACCGTAAACCTAACCCTAACC